>NW_026605232.1:0-279659 GCF_945859685.1 Eupeodes corollae
TGATAGATCTTGATTAGGAGTATCTTTTTCTAGTACATGTCAAGTATCTATTTTGAAGTCTTGATCGATTTTGGGGGTTGGGAAGGATCAGGTGATGGTTTTGGGTGTGATTTGATTTTCGTCTAGAACATCAAAAATCCTTCAGGATGCTCCAAAATGACTCATCTATATCTATAATGATAGATCTTGATTAGTAGTATCTTTTTCTAGTACATGTCAAGTATCTATTTTGAAGTCTTGATCGATTTTGGGGGTTGGGAAGGATCAGGTGATGGTTTTGGGTGTGATTTGATTTTCGTCTAGAACATCAAAAATCCTTCAGGATGCTCCAAAATGACTCATCTATATCTATAATGATAGATCTTGATTAGGAGTATCTTTTTCTAGTACATGTCAAGTATCTATTTTGAAGTCTTGATCGATTTTGGGGGTTGGGAAGGATCAGGTGATGGTTTTGGGTGTGATTTGATTTTCGTCTAGAACATCAAAAATCCTTCAGGATGCTCCAAAATGACTCATCTATATCTATAATGATAGATCTTGATTAGGAGTATCTTTTTCTAGTACATGTCAAGTATCTATTTTGAAGTCTTGATCGATTTTGGGGGTTGGGAAGGATCAGGTGATGGTTTTGGGTGTGATTTGATTTTCGTCTAGAACATCAAAAATCCTTCAGGATGCTCCAAAATGACTCATCTATATCTATAATGATAGATCTTGATTAGGAGTATCTTTTTCTAGTACATGTCAAGTATCTATTTTGAAGTCTTGATCGATTTTGGGGGTTGGAAAGGATCAGGTGATGGTTTTGGGTGTGATTTGATTTTCGTCTAGAACATCAAAAATCCTTCAGGATGCTCCAAAATGACTCATCTATATCTATAATGATAGATCTTGATTAGGAGTATCTTTTTCTAGTACATGTCAAGTATCTATTTTGAAGTCTTGATCGATTTTGGGGGTTGGGAAGGATCAGGTGATGGTTTTGGGTGTGATTTGATTTTCGTCTAGAACATCAAAAATCCTTCAGGATGCTCCAAAATGACTCATCTATATCTATAATGATAGATCTTGATTAGGAGTATCTTTTTCTAGTACATGTCAAGTATCTATTTTGAAGTCTTGATCGATTTTGGGGGTTGGGAAGGATCAGGTGATGGTTTTGGGTGTGATTTGATTTTCGTCTAGAACATCAAAAATCCTTCAGGATGCTCCAAAATGACTCATCTATATCTATAATGATAGATCTTGATTAGGAGTATCTTTTTCTAGTACATGTCAAGTATCTATTTTGAAGTCTTGATCGATTTTGGGGGTTGGGAAGGATCAGGTGATGGTTTTGGGTGTGATTTGATTTTCGTCTAGAACATCAAAAATCCTTCAGGATGCTCCAAAATGACTCATCTATATCTATAATGATAGATCTTGATTAGGAGTATCTTTTTCTAGTACATGTCAAGTATCTATTTTGAAGTCTTGATCGATTTTGGGGGTTGGGAAGGATCAGGTGATGGTTTTGGGTGTGATTTGATTTTCGTCTAGAACATCAAAAATCCTTCAGGATGCTCCAAAATGACTCATCTATATCTATAATGATAGATCTTGATTAGGAGTATCTTTTTCTAGTACATGTCAAGTATCTATTTTGAAGTCTTGATCGATTTTGGGGGTTGGGAAGGATCAGGTGATGGTTTTGGGTGTGATTTGATTTTCGTCTAGAACATCAAAAATCCTTCAGGATGCTCCAAAATGACTCATCTATATCTATAATGATAGATCTTGATTAGGAGTATCTTTTTCTAGTACATGTCAAGTATCTATTTTGAAGTCTTGATCGATTTTGGGGGTTGGGAAGGATCAGGTGATGGTTTTGGGTGTGATTTGATTTTCGTCTAGAACATCAAAAATCCTTCAGGATGCTCCAAAATGACTCATCTATATCTATAATGATAGATCTTGATTAGGAGTATCTTTTTCTAGTACATGTCAAGTATCTATTTTGAAGTCTTGATCGATTTTGGGGGTTGGGAAGGATCAGGTGATGGTTTTGGGTGTGATTTGATTTTCGTCTAGAACATCAAAAATCCTTCAGGATGCTCCAAAATGACTCATCTATATCTATAATGATAGATCTTGATTAGGAGTATCTTTTTCTAGTACATGTCAAGTATCTATTTTGAAGTCTTGATCGATTTTGGGGGTTGGGAAGGATCAGGTGATGGTTTTGGGTGTGATTTGATTTTCGTCTAGAACATCAAAAATCCTTCAGGATGCTCCAAAATGACTCATCTATATCTATAATGATAGATCTTGATTAGGAGTATCTTTTTCTAGTACATGTCAAGTATCTATTTTGAAGTCTTGATCGATTTTGGGGGTTGGGAAGGATCAGGTGATGGTTTTGGGTGTGATTTGATTTTCGTCTAGAACATCAAAAATCCTTCAGGATGCTCCAAAATGACTCATCTATATCTATAATGATAGATCTTGATTAGGAGTATCTTTTTCTAGTACATGTCAAGTATCTATTTTGAAGTCTTGATCGATTTTGGGGGTTGGGAAGGATCAGGTGATGGTTTTGGGTGTGATTTGATTTTCGTCTAGAACATCAAAAATCCTTCAGGATGCTCCAAAATGACTCATCTATATCTATAATGATAGATCTTGATTAGGAGTATCTTTTTCTAGTACATGTCAAGTATCTATTTTGAAGTCTTGATCGATTTTGGGGGTTGGGAAGGATCAGGTGATGGTTTTGGGTGTGATTTGATTTTCGTCTAGAACATCAAAAATCCTTTAGGATGCTCCAAAATGACTCATCTACATCTATAATGATAGATCTTGATTAGGAGTATCTTTTTCTAGTACATGTCAAGTATCTATTTTGAAGTCTTGATCGATTTTGGGGGTTGGGAAAGATCAGGTGATGGTTTTGGGTGTGATTTGATTTTCGTCTAGAACATCAAAAATCCTTCAGGATGCTCCAAAATGACTCATCTATATCTATAATGATAGATCTTGATTAGGAGTATCTTTTTCTAGTACATGTCAAGTATCTATTTTGAAGTCTTGATCGATTTTGGGGGTTGGGAAGGATCAGGTGATGGTTTTGGGTGTGATTTGATTTTCGTCTAGAACATCAAAAATCCTTCAGGATGCTCCAAAATGACTCATCTATATCTATAATGATAGATCTTGATTAGGAGTATCTTTTTCTCATACATGTCAAGTATCCATTTTGAAGTCTTGATCGATTTTGGGGGTTGGGAAGGATCAGGTGATGGTTTTGGGTGTGATTTGATTTTCGTCTAGAACATCAAAAATCCTTCAGGATGCTCCAAAATGACTCATCTATATCTATAATGATAGATCTTGATTAGGAGTATCTTTTTCTAGTACATGTCAAGTATCTATTTTGAAGTCTTGATCGATTTTGGGGGTTGGGAAGGATCAGGTGATGGTTTTGGGTGTGATTTGATTTTCGTCTAGAACATCAAAAATCCTTCAGGATGCTCCAAAATGACTCATCTATATCTATAATGATAGATCTTGATTAGGAGTATCTTTTTCTAGTACATGTCAAGTATCTATTTTGAAGTCTTGATCGATTTTGGGGGTTGGGAAGGATCAGGTGATGGTTTTGGGTGTGATTTGATTTTCGTCTAGAACATCAAAAATCCTTCAGGATGCTCCAAAATAACTCATCTATATCTATAATGATAGATCTTGATTAGGAGTATCTTTTTCTAGTACATGTCAAGTATCTATTTTGAAGTCTTGATCGATTTTGGGGGTTGGGAAGGATCAGGTGATGGTTTTGGGTGTGATTTGATTTTCGTCTAGAACATCAAAAATCCTTCAGGATGCTCCAAAATGACTCATCTATATCTATAATGATAGATCTTGATTAGGAGTATCTTTTTCTAGTACATGTCAAGTATCTATTTTGAAGTCTTGATCGATTTTGGGGGTTGGGAAGGATCAGGTGATGGTTTTGGGTGTGATTTGATTTTCGTCTAGAACATCAAAAATCCTTCAGGATGCTCCAAAATGACTCATCTATATCTATAATGATAGATCTTGATTAGGAGTATCTTTTTCTAGTACATGTCGAGTATCTATTTTGAAGTCTTGATCGATTTTGGGGGTTGGGAAGGATCAGGTGATGGTTTTGGGTGTGATTTGATTTTCGTCTAGAACATCAAAAATCCTTCAGGATGCTCCAAAATGACTCATCTATATCTATAATGATAGATCTTGATTAGGAGTATCTTTTTCTAGTACATGTCAAGTATCTATTTTGAAGTCTTGATCGATTTTGGGGGTTGGGAAGGATCAGGTGATGGTTTTGGGTGTGATTTGATTTTCGTCTAGAACATCAAAAATCCTTCAGGATGCTCCAAAATGACTCATCTATATCTATAATGATAGATCTTGATTAGGAGTATCTTTTTCTAGTACATGTCAAGTATCTATTTTGAAGTCTTGATCGATTTTGGGGGTTGGGAAGGATCAGGTGATGGTTTTGGGTGTGATTTGATTTTCGTCTAGAACATCAAAAATCCTTCATAATGCTCCAAAATGACTCATCTATATCTATAATGATAGATCTTGATTAGGAGTATCTTTTTCTAGTACATGTCAAGTATCTATTTTGAAGTCTTGATCGATTTTGGGGGTTGGGAAGGATCAGGTGATGGTTTTGGGTGTGATTTGATTTTCGTCTAGAACATCAAAAATCCTTCAGGATGCTCCAAAATGACTCATCTATATCTATAATGATAGATCTTGATTAGGAGTATCTTTTTCTAGTACATGTCAAGTATCTATTTTGAAGTCTTGATCGATTTTGGGGGTTGGGAAGGATCAGGTGATGGTTTTGGGTGTGATTTGATTTTCGTCTAGAACATCAAAAATCCTTCAGGATGCTCCAAAATGACTCATCTATATCTATAATGATAGATCTTGATTAGGAGTATCTTTTTCTAGTACATGTCAAGTATCTATTTTGAAGTCTTGATCGATTTTGGGGGTTGGGAAGGATCAGGTGATGGTTTTGGGTGTGATTTGATTTTCGTCTAGAACATCAAAAATCCTTCAGGATGCTCCAAAATGACTCATCTATATCTATAATGATAGATCTTGATTAGGAGTATCTTTTTCTAGTAAATGTCAAGTATCTATTTTGAAGTCTTGATCGATTTTGGGGGTTGGGAAGGATCAGGTGATGGTTTTGGGTGTGATTTGATTTTCGTCTAGAACATCAAAAATCCTTCAGGATGCTCCAAAATGACTCATCTATATCTATAATGATAGATCTTGATTAGGAGTATCTTTTTCTAGTACATGTCAAGTATCTATTTTGAAGTCTTGATCGATTTTGGGGGTTGGGAAGGATCAGGTGATGGTTTTGGGTGTGATTTGATTTTAGTCTAGAACATCAAAAATCCTTCAGGATGCTCCAAAATGACTCATCTATATCTATAATGATAGATCTTGATTAGGAGTATCTTTTTCTAGTACATGTCAAGTATCTATTTTGAAGTCTTGATCGATTTTGGGGGTTGGGAAGGATCAGGTGATGGTTTTGGGTGTGATTTGATTTTCGTCTAGAACATCAAAAATCCTTCAGGATGCTCCAAAATGACTCATCTATATCTATAATGATAGATCTTGATTAGGAGTATCTTTTTCTAGTACATGTCAAGTATCTATTTTGAAGTCTTGATCGATTTTGGGGGTTGGGAAGGATCAGGTGATGGTTTTGGGTGTGATTTGATTTTCGTCTAGAACATCAAAAATCCTTCAGGATGCTCCAAAATGACTCATCTATATCTATAATGATAGATTTTGATTAGGAGTATCTTTTTCTAGTACATGTCAAGTATCTATTTTGAAGTCTTGATCGATTTTGGGGGTTGGGAAGGATCAGGTGATGGTTTTGGGTGTGATTTGATTTTCGTCTAGAACATCAAAAATCCTTCAGGATGCTCCAAAATGACTCATCTATATCTATAATGATAGATCTTGATTAGGAGTATCTTTTTCTCGTACATGTCAAGTATCTATTTTGAAGTCTTGATCGATTTTGGGGGTTGGGAAGGATCAGGTGATGGTTTTGGGTGTGATTTGATTTTCGTCTAGAACATCAAAAATCCTTCAGGATGCTCCAAAATGACTCATCTATATCTATAATGATAGATCTTGATTAGGAGTATCTTTTTCTAGTACATGTCAAGTATCTATTTTGAAGTCTTGATCGATTTTGGGGTTTGGGAAGGATCAGGTGATGGTTTTGGGTGTGATTTGGTTTTCGTCTAGAACATCAAAAATCCTTCAGGATGCTCCAAAATGACTCATCTATATCTATAATGATAGATCTTGATTAGGAGTATCTTTTTCTAGTACATGTCAAGTATCTATTTTGAAGTCTTGATCGATTTTGGGGGTTGGGAAGGATCAGGTGATGGTTTTGGGTGTGATTTGATTTTCGTCTAGAACATCAAAAATCCTTCAGGATGTTCCAAAATGACTCATCTATATCTATAATGATAGATCTTGATTAGGAGTATCTTTTTCTAGTACATGTCAAGTATCTATTTTGAAGTCTTGATCGATTTTGGGGGTTGGGAAGGATCAGGTGATGGTTTTGGGTGTGATTTGATTTTCGTCTAGAACATCAAAAATCCTTCAGGATGCTCCAAAATGACTCATCTATATCTATAATGATAGATCTTGATTAGGAGTATCTTTTTCTAGTACATGTCAAGTATCAATTTTGAAGTCTTGATCGATTTTGGGGGTTGGGAAGGATCAGGTGATGGTTTTGGGTGTGATTTGATTTTCGTCTAGAACATCAAAAATCCTTCAGGATGCTCCAAAATGACTCATCTATATCTATAATGATAGATCTTGATTAGGAGTATCTTTTTCTAGTACATGTCAAGTATCTATTTTGAAGTCTTGATCGATTTTGGGGGTTGGGAAGGATCAGGTGATGGTTTTGGGTGTGATTTGATTTTCGTCTAGAACATCAAAAATCCTTCAGGATGCTCCAAAATGACTCATCTATATCTATAATGATAGATCTTGATTAGGAGTATCTTTTTCTAGTACATGTCAAGTATCTATTTTGAAGTCTTGATCGATTTTGGGGGTTGGGAAGGATCAGGTGATGGTTTTGGGTGTGATTTGATTTTCGTCTAGAACATCAAAAATCCTTTAGGATGCTCCAAAATGACTCATCTATATCTATAATGATAGATCTTGATTAGGAGTATCTTTTTCTAGTACATGTCAAGTATCTATTTTGAAGTCTTGATCGATTTTGGGGGTTGGGAAGGATCAGGTGATGGTTTTGGGTGTGATTTGATTTTCGTCTAGAACATCAAAAATCCTTCAGGATGCTCCAAAATGACTCATCTATATCTATAATGATAGATCTTGATTAGGAGTATCTTTTTCTAGTACATGTCAAGTATCTATTTTGAAGTCTTGATCGATTTTGGGGGTTGGGAAGGATCAGGTGATGGTTTTGGGTGTGATTTGATTTTCGTCTAGAACATCAAAAATCCTTCAGGATGCTCCAAAATGACTCATCTATATCTATAATGATAGATCTTGATTAGGAGTATCTTTTTCTAGTACATGTCAAGTATCAATTTTGAAGTCTTGATCGATTTTGGGGGTTGGGAAGGATCAGGTGATGGTTTTGGGTGTGATTTGATTTTCGTCTAGAACATCAAAAATCCTTCAGGATGCTCCAAAATGACTCATCTATATCTATAATGATAGATCTTGATTAGGAGTATCTTTTTCTAGTACATGTCAAGTATCTATTTTGAAGTCTTGATCGATTTTGGGGGTTGGGAAGGATCAGGTGATGGTTTTGGGTGTGATTTGATTTTCGTCTAGAACATCAAAAATCCTTCAGGATGCTCCAAAATGACTCATCTATATCTATAATGATAGATCTTGATTAGGAGTATCTTTTTCTAGTACATGTCAAGTATCTATTTTGAAGTCTTGATCGATTTTGGGGGTTGGGAAGGATCAGGTGATGGTTTTGGGTGTGATTTGATTTTCGTCTAGAACATCAAAAATCCTTTAGGATGCTCCAAAATGACTCATCTATATCTATAATGATAGAACTTGATTAGGAGTATCTTTTTCTAGTACATGTCAAGTATCTATTTTGAAGTCTTGATCGATTTTGGGGGTTGGGAAGGATCAGGTGATGGTTTTGGGTGTGATTTGATTTTCGTCTAGAACATCAAAAATCCTTCAGGATGCTCCAAAATGACTCATCTATATCTATAATGATAGATCTTGATTAGGAGTATCTTTTTCTAGTAAATGTCAAGTATCTATTTTGAAGTCTTGATCGATTTTGGGGGTTGGGAAGGATCAGGTGATGGTTTTGGGTGTGATTTGATTTTCGTCTAGAACATCAAAAATCCTTCAGGATGCTCCAAAATGACTCATCTATATCTATAATGATAGATCTTGATTAGGAGTATCTTTTTCTAGTACATGTCAAGTATCTATTTTGAAGTCTTGATCGATTTTGGGGGTTGGGAAGGATCAGGTGATGGTTTTGGGTGTGATTTGATTTTCGTCTAGAACATCAAAAATCCTTCAGGATGCTCCAAAATGACTCATCTATATCTATAATGATAGATCTTGATTAGGAGTATCTTTTTCTAGTACATGTCAAGTATCTATTTTGAAGTCTTGATCGATTTTGGGGGTTGGGAAGGATCAGGTGATGGTTTTGGGTGTGATTTGATTTTCGTCTAGAACATCAAAAATCCTTCAGGATGCTCCAAAATGACTCATCTATATCTATAATGATAGATCTTGATTAGGAGTATCTTTTTCTAGTACATGTCAAGTATCTATTTTGAAGTCTTGATCGATTTTGGGGGTTGGGAAGGATCAGGTGATGGTTTTGGGTGTGATTTGATTTTCGTCTAGAATATCAAAAATCCTTCAGGATGCTCCAAAATGACTCATCTATATCTATAATGATAGATCTTGATTAGGAGTATCTTTTTCTAGTACATGTCAAGTATCTATTTTGAAGTCTTGATCGATTTTGGGGGTTGGGAAGGATCAGGTGATGGTTTTGGGTGTGATTTGATTTTCGTCTAGAACATCAAAAATCCTTCAGGATGCTCCAAAATGACTCATCTATATCTATAATGATAGATCTTGATTAGGAGTATCTTTTTCTAGTACATGTCAAGTATCTATTTTGAAGTCTTGATCGATTTTGGGGGTTGGGAAGGATCAGGTGATGGTTTTGGGTGTGATTTGATTTTCGTCTAGAACATCAAAAATCCTTCAGGATGCTCCAAAATGACTCATCTATATCTATAATGATAGATCTTGATTAGGAGTATCTTTTTCTAGTACATGTCAAGTATCTATTTTGAAGTCTTGATCGATTTTGGGGGTTGGGAAGGATCAGGTGATGGTTTTGGGTGTGATTTTCGTCTAGAACATCAAAAATCCTTCAGGATGCTCCAAAATGACTCATCTATATCTATAATGATAGATCTTGATTAGGAGTATCTTTTTCTAGTACATGTCAAGTATCTATTTTGAAGTCTTGATCGATTTTGGGGGTTGGGAAGGATCAGGTGATGGTTTTGGGTGTGATTTGATTTTCGTCTAGAACATCAAAAATCCTTATGGATGCTCCAAAATGACTCATCTATATCTATAATGATAGATCTTGATTAGGAGTATCTTTTTCTAGTACATGTCAAGTATCTATTTTGAAGTCTTGATCGATTTTGGGGGTTGGGAAGGATCAGGTGATGGTTTTGGGTGTGATTTGATTTTCGTCTAGAACATCAAAAATCCTTCAGGATGCTCCAAAATGACTCATCTATATCTATAATGATAGATCTTGATTAGGAGTATCTTTTTCTAGTACATGTCAAGTATCTATTTTGAAGTCTTGATCGATTTTGGGGGTTGGGAAGGATCAGGTGATGGTTTTGGGTGTGATTTGATTTTCGTCTAGAACATCAAAAATCCTTCAGGATGCTCCAAAATGACTCATCTATATCTATAATGATAGATCTTGATTAGGAGTATCTTTTTCTAGTACATGTCAAGTATCTATTTTGAAGTCTTGATCGATTTTGGGGGTTGGGAAGGATCAGGTGATGGTTTTGGGTGTGATTTGATTTTCGTCTAGAACATCAAAAATCCTTCAGGATGCTCCAAAATGACTCATCTATATCTATAATGATAGATCTTGATTAGGAGTATCTTTTTCTAGTACATGTCAAGTATCTATTTTGAAGTCTTGATCGATTTTAGGGGTTGGGAAGGATCAGGTGATGGTTTTGGGTGTGATTCGATTTTCGTCTAGAACATCAAAATCTATTTTGAAGTCTTGATCGATTTTGGGGGTTGGGAAGGATCAATTGATGGTTTTGGGTGTGATTTGATTTTCGTCTAGAACATCAAAAATCCTTCAGGATGCTCCAAAATGACTCATCTATATCTATAATGATAGATCTTGATTAGGAGTATCTTTTTCTAGTACATGTCAAGTATCTATTTTGAAGTCTTGATCGATTTTGGGGGTTGGGAAGGATCAGGTGATGGTTTTGGGTGTGATTTGATTTTCGTCTAGAACATCAAAAATCCTTCAGGATGCTCCAAAATGACTCATCTATATCTATAATGATAGATCTTGATTAGGAGTATCTTTTTCTAGTACATGTCAAGTATCTATTTTGAAGTCTTGATCGATTTTGGGGGTTGGGAAGGATCAGGTGATGGTTTTGGGTGTGATTTGATTTTCGTCTAGAACATCAAAAATCCTTCAGGATGCTCCAAAATGACTCATCTATATCTATAATGATAGATCTTGATTAGGAGTATCTTTTTCTAGTACATGTCAAGTATCTATTTTGAAGTCTTGATCGATTTTGGGGGTTGGGAAGGATCAGGTGATGGTTTTGGGTGTGATTTGATTTTCGTCTAGAACATCAAAAATCCTTCAGGATGCTCCAAAATGACTCATCTATATCTATAATGATAGATCTTGATTAGGAGTATCTTTTTCTAGTACATGTCAAGTATCTATTTTGAAGTCTTGATCGATTTTGGGGGTTGGGAAGGATCAGGTGATGGTTTTGGGTGTGATTTGATTTTCGTCTAGAACATCAAAAATCCTTCAGGATGCTCCAAAATGACTCATCTATATCTATAATGATAGATCTTGATTAGGAGTATCTTTTTCTTGTACATGTCAAGTATCTATTTTGAAGTCTTGATCGATTTTGGGATTTGGGAAGGATCAGGTGATGGTTTTGGGTGTGATTTGATTTTCGTCTAGAACATCAAAAATCCTTCAGGATGCTCCAAAATGACTCATCTATATCTATAATGATAGATCTTGATTAGGAGTATCTTTTTCTAGTACATGTCAAGTATCTATTTTGAAGTTTTGATCGATTTTGGGGGTTGGGAAGGATCAGGTGATGGTTTTGGGTGTGATTTGATTTTCGTCTAGAACATCAAAAATCCTTCAGGATGCTCCAAAATGACTCATCTATATCTATAATGATAGATCTTGATTAGGAGTATCTTTTTCTGGTACATGTCAAGTATCTATTTTGAAGTCTTGATCGATTTTGGGGGTTGGGAAGGATCAGGTGATGGTTTTGGGTGTGATTTGATTTTCGTCTAGAACATCAAAAATCCTTCAGGATGCTCCAAAATGACTCATCTATATCTATAATGATAGATCTTGATTAGGAGTATCTTTTTCTAGTACATGTCAAGTATCTATTTTGAAGTCTTGATCGATTTTGGGATTTGGGAAGGATCAGGTGATGGTTTTGGGTGCGATTTGATTTTCGTCTAGAACATCAAAAATCCTTCAGGATGCTCCAAAATGACTCACTCATCTATATCTATAATGATAGATCTTGATTAGGAGTATCTTTTTCTAGTACATGTCAAGTATCTATTTTGAAGTCTTGATCGATTTTGGGGGTTGGGAAGGATCAGGTGATGGTTTTGGGTGTGATTTGATTTTCGTCTAGAACATCAAAAATCCTTCAGGATGCTCCAAAATGACTCATCTATATCTATAATGATAGATCTTGATTAGGAGTATCTTTTTCTAGTACATGTCAAGTATCTATTTTGAAGTCTTGATCGATTTTGGGGGTTGGGAAGGATCAGGTGATGGTTTTGGGTGTGATTTGATTTTCGTCTAGAACATCAAAAATCCTTCAGGATGCTCCAAAATGACTCATCTATATCTATAATGATAGATCTTGATTAGGAGTATCTTTTTCTAGTACATGTCAAGTATCTATTTTGAAGTCTTGATCGATTTTGGGGGTTGGGAAGGATCAGGTGATGGTTTTGGGTGTGATTTGATTTTCGTCTAGAACATCAAAAATCCTTCAGGATGCTCCAAAATGACTCATCTATATCTATAATGATAGATCTTGATTAGGAGTATCTTTTTCTAGTACATGTCAAGTATCTATTTTGAAGTCTTGATCGATTTTGGGGGTTGGGAAGGATCAGGTGATGGTTTTGGGTGTGATTTGATTTTCGTCTAGAACATCAAAAATCCTTCAGGATGCTCCAAAATGACTCATCTATATCTATAATGATAGATCTTGATTAGGAGTATCTTTTTCTAGTACATGTCAAGTATCTATTTTGAAGTCTTGATCGATTTTGGGGGTTGGGAAGGATCAGGTGATGGTTTTGGGTGTGATTTGATTTTCGTCTAGAACATCAAAAATCCTTCAGGATGCTCCAAAATGACTCATCTATATCTATAATGATAGATCTTGATTAGGAGTATCTTTTTCTAGTACATGTCAAGTATCTATTTTGAAGTCTTGATCGATTTTGGGGGTTGGGAAGGATCAGGTGATGGTTTTGGGTGTGATTTGATTTTCGTCTAGAACATCAAAAATCCTTCAGGATGCTCCAAAATGACTCATCTATATCTATAATGATAGATCTTGATTAGGAGTATCTTTTTCTAGTACATGTCAAGTATCTATTTTGAAGTCTTGATCGATTTTGGGGGTTGGGAAGGATCAGGTGATGGTTTTGGGTGTGATTTGATTTTCGTCTAGAACATCAAAAATCCTTCAGGATGCTCCAAAATGACTCATCTATATCTATAATGATAGATCTTGATTAGGAGTATCTTTTTCTAGTACATGTCAAGTATCTATTTTGAAGTCTTGATCGATTTTGGGGGTTGGGAAGGATCAGGTGATGGTTTTGGGTGTGATTTGATTTTCGTCTAGAACATCAAAAATCCTTCAGGATGCTCCAAAATGACTCATCTATATCTATAATGATAGATCTTGATTAGGAGTATCTTTTTCTAGTACATGTCAAGTATCTATTTTGAAGTCTTGATCGATTTTGGGGGTTGGGAAGGATCAGGTGATGGTTTTGGGTGTGATTTGATTTTCGTCTAGAACATCAAAAATCCTTCAGGATGCTCCAAAATGACTCATCTATATCTATAATGATAGATCTTGATTAGGAGTATCTTTTTCTAGTACATGTCAAGTATCTATTTTGAAGTCTTGATCGATTTTGGGGGTTGGGAAGGATCAGGTGATGGTTTTGGGTGTGATTTGATTTTCGTCTAGAACATCAAAAATCCTTCAGGATGCTCCAAAATGACTCATCTATATCTATAATGATAGATCTTGATTAGGAGTATCTTTTTCTAGTACATGTCAAGTATCTATTTTGAAGTCTTGATCGATTTTGGGGGTTGGGAAGGATCAGGTGATGGTTTTGGGTGTGATTTGATTTTCGTCTAGAACATCAAAAATCCTTCAGGATGCTCCAAAATGACTCATCTATATCTATAATGATAGATCTTGATTAGGAGTATCTTTTTCTAGTACATGTCAAGTATCTATTTTGAAGTCTTGATCGATTTTGGGGGTTGGGAAGGATCAGGTGATGGTTTTGGGTGTGATTTGATTTTCGTCTAGAACATCAAAAATCCTTCAGGATGCTCCAAAATGACTCATCTATATCTATAATGATAGATCTTGATTAGGAGTATCTTTTTCTAGTACATGTCAAGTATCTATTTTGAAGTCTTGATCGATTTTGGGGGTTGGGAAGGATCAGGTGATGGTTTTGGGTGTGATTTGATTTTCGTCTAGAACATCAAAAATCCTTCAGGATGCTCCAAAATGACTCATCTATATCTATAATGATAGATCTTGATTAGGAGTATCTTTTTCTAGTACATGTCAAGTGTCTATTTTGAAGTCTTGATCGATTTTGGGGGTTGGGAAGGATCAGGTGATGGTTTTGGGTGTGATTTGATTTTCGTCTAGAACATCAAAAATCCTTCAGGATGCTCCAAAATGACTCATCTATATCTATAATGATAGATCTTGATTAGGAGTATCTTTTTCTAGTACATGTCAAGTATCTATTTTGAAGTCTTGATCGATTTTGGGGGTTGGGAAGGATCAGATGATGGTTTTGGGTGTGATTTGATTTTCGTCTAGAACATCAAAAATCCTTCAGGATGCTCCAAAATGACTCATCTATATCTATAATGATAGATCTTGATTAGGAGTATCTTTTTCTAGTACATGTCAAGTATCTATTTTGAAGTCTTGATCGATTTTGGGGGTTGGGAAGGATCAGGTGATGGTTTTGGGTGTGATTTGATTTTCGTCTAGAACATCAAAAATCCTTCAGGATGCTCCAAAATGACTCATCTATATCTATAATGATAGATCTTGATAAGGAGTATCTTTTTCTAGTACATGTCAAGTATCTATTTTGAAGTCTTGATCGATTTTGGGGGTTGGGAAGGATCAGGTGATGGTTTTGGGTGTGATTTGATTTTCGTCTAGAACATCAAAAATCCTTCAGGATGCTCCAAAATGACTCATCTATATCTATAATGATAGATCTTGATTAGGAGTATCTTTTTCTAGTACATGTCAAGTATCTATTTTGAAGTCTTGATCGATTTTGGGGGTTGGGAAGGATCAGGTGATGGTTTTGGGTGTGATTTGATTTTCGTCTAGAACATCAAAAATCCTTCAGGATGCTCCAAAATGACTCATCTATATCTATAATGATAGATCTTGATTAGGAGTATCTTTTTCTAGTACATGTCAAGTATCTATTTTGAAGTCTTGATCGATTTTGGGGGTTGGGAAGGATCAGGTGATGGTTTTGGGTGTGATTTGATTTTCGTCTAGAACATCAAAAATCCTTCAGGATGCTCCAAAATGACTCATCTATATCTATAATGATAGATCTTGATTAGGAGTATCTTTTTCTAGTAAATGTCAAGTATCTATTTTGAAGTCTTGATCGATTTTGGGGGTTGGGAAGGATCAGGTGATGGTTTTGGGTGTGATTTGATTTTCGTCTAGAGCATCAAAAATCCTTCAAGATGCTCCAAAATGACTCATCTATATCTATAATGATAGATCTTGATTAGGAGTATCTTTTTCTAGTACATGTCAAGTATCTATTTTGAAGTCTTGATCGATTTTGGGGGTTGGGAAGGATCAGGTGATGGTTTTGGGTGTGATTTGATTTTCGTCTAGAACATCAAAAATCCTTCAGGATGCTCCAAAATGACTCATCTATATCTATAATGATAGATCTTGATTATGAGTATCTTTTTCTAGTACATGTCAAGTATCTATTTTGAATTCTTGATCGATTTTGGGGGTTGGGAAGGATCAGGTGATGGTTTTGGGTGTGATTTGATTTTCGTCTAGAACATCAAAAATCCTTCAGGATGCTCCAAAATGACTCATCTATATCTTTAATGATAGATCTTGATTAGGAGTATCTTTTTCTAGTACATGTCAAGTATCTATTTTGAAGTCTTGATCGATTTTGGGGGTTGGGAAGGATCAGGTGATGGTTTTGGGTGTGATTTGATTTTCGTCTAGAACATCAAAAATCCTTCAGGATGCTCCAAAATGACTCATCTATATCTATAATGATAGATCTTGATTAGGAGTATCTTTTTCTAGTACATGTCAAGTATCTATTTTGAAGTCTTGATCGATTTTGGGGGTTGGGAAGGATCAGGTGATGGTTTTGGGTGTGATTTGATTTTCGTCTAGAACATCAAAAATCCTTCAGGATGCTCCAAAATGACTCATCTATATCTATAATGATAGATCTTGATTAGGAGTATCTTTTTCTAGTACATGTCAAGTATCTATTTTGAAGTCTTGATCGATTTTGGGGGTTGGGAAGGATCAGGTGATGGTTTTGGGTGTGATTTGATTTTCGTCTAGAACATCAAAAATCCTTCAGGATGCTCCAAAATGACTCATCTATATCTATAATGATAGATCTTGATTAGGAGTATCTTTTTCTAGTACATGTCAAGTATCTATTTTGAAGTCTTGATCGATTTTGGGGGTTGGGAAGGATCAGGTGATGGTTTTGGGTGTGATTTGATTTTCGTCTAGAACATCAAAAATCCTTCAGGATGCTCCAAAATGACTCATCTATATCTATAATGATAGATCTTGATTAGGAGTATCTTTTTCTAGTACATGCCAAGTGTTCTATTAGTCTTTTGGATATTTAAGTAAACGATGTTGTCTCTTTCAAGTTGTGTCTTCAAGTCTCTTTATTAGAGCAATTTATGTAATTTCACAAAAACTGTTATACGTTAAATATAAGTATATAATTGTAGAATTAAGTAAAACAATAGATAATATAAAAGTTAAGAAGGTGTAGACCTACACTTACTTTTTTAACTTAATACAACATCTCTCTTCACAAATCAATAATCAAAAATAAAAACAATAATTCAAAGTTCAAGATATTTTCGTTAATTCATATTAAAAATTAGTATAATGTTTTTTATATATACTTATAGAATAGAAAATTTTATTAGAAATTTGAAAGTTTAATTTTAATTATATTTGAACACTACTTAGAGACTTAACTTTCTAAATTTGCAAAAGTTAACTTAATATATTTAGGTGCGGCTACGAGTGTTGTGAACCTTACGATCATAAGATGGAATTACAAATTCTCTTTGGGGTGTTATTGTATTATGAAATCTTTTTCTAATGTGAACTTTGTTCCGTCTATATCTTCCCCCTTCATTTAATTTTACCATATATGACCTTGGTTCCTGACATTTATAAAGAATTTTACCAGGATACCATTTTTTGTCAGGTTTTTGCATCCATACAGATTCATTTGATGAAAAGTCTCTCTTTATATATGAAGTTTTGTTAAAATGGTTTTGTATTTCATTTTTCGATTTTTGGATGGAATCTTCGACGTTAGTGGGAATTTCCGGTGCAAGTAATTTGTCGTGAATGGGAACCTTAGTACGTACTCGTCTATTAAACAAAAGTTGAGCTGGAGAATATTGCATTCCAGATAACGGGGTATTTCTATATTCAAGGAGTGCTATATTAATATCTGTTTTCGAAGCCTGACTTTTTCTCAACAAATTTTTAGCAATCCCAACAAATTTTTCGGCAAGTCCATTAGACTTTGGATAATAGGGACTGCTAAATGTAAGTTTTATCCCATTTTCTCTAGCAAATAAAAGGCATGCAGCACAGTTAAAAGGAGAATTATCTGCTATTATCTCTTGAGGTATTCCATGAGTTGAAAATATGTTTTTCAAATTTTTGATTATTTCCAAACTAGACTTATTTTTAAGTTCAATTATTTCCAACCATTTAGAATAATAATCAACTAATACCAGATATGGATGATTCGCAAAATCAAGAATATCCATTCCTAATTTTAAAAAAGGCAGTTTAGGAATTTTATGCTGAATTATAGGCTCTTTCCTTTCTGAACTTCTATGTTTTTGACAAATTGAACAGTTATTTACTAAATTTTCTATGTCTTTGTTTAATGTGAGCCAAAAAACAAGTGATTGAGCTCTTTTACTAGTTTTGTTAATACCTAAATGATCTTCATGCAAAATATCTAAATACTCTTTTTGTAATGATAATGGAACAACTATTTTGTCATTTAAAAATATAATATCTTCTTCTAAAAATAAATCGTTTCGTACTTCGTAAAATTTTTTTAAATTTGTATCTATTTTATTAATACTAGTTGGCCATTTATTTTTTAAAATTGTTTTCAATTTTGCCAAGACCTTATCGTTTTCTGTTTCAAATTTTAATTGTTCTTTTCGATAATCACTTATATTTAACGAATGAATAACTTCATTGAAATCTTCTTCTTCATTATTCATTTCGGTTTTTAGATATGATCGCGACAATAAATCTGCTATATGTAAAAATTTACCTGGAACATATACCACGTTTAAATTATATTTAATTAATTTTAATTTCATGCGTTGTAATCTAGTGCAGTATATTTTATCTAATTCCTTTTTACAAATATTCACGAGCGGCTTATGATCTGTCTGCACTGTTATTGGTCTTCCGTATATATAATGGTGAAATTTATTGCATGCAAATGTTATAGCCAGTAGCTCTTTTTCTATCTGAGCATACCCGACTTCAGATGAGCTTAGTGACCGAGATGCAAAACTTAGGGGCGCTCCAGATTGCATTAGGCAACATCCTATCCCGCTTTTTGACGCGTCGCACTGGAGAACTATTGGCTTAAGGCTATCAAACATTTTAAGTATTGGAGCGTGGGAGATTATTTGTTTTATTTTGTTTAAGGTGTTAGTGTGACTATCCAACCATACAAAATCATTATTGTTTTTTAATAACTCGCGCAAGGACTCAGAAATTTGAGCTAGGTTAGGTATAAAACTACGAACGTAGTTAATCATGCCTAAAATACTCTGTAGTTCTTTTTTGTTTGATGGATTTTCCAAATTTAAAATTGCCTTGACTCTATCCGGATCTGGAGCAATTCCTAACTCTGAAAATATGTGACCAATGTATTTTACACTTTTCATTTTATATTGAAATTTGTTTTCATTAAATTTAACTCCTATCTCTCGAGCTTTTTTAAAGGCTAAGTTTAAATTTATATCGTGCTCTCTCTCATCTTTTCCGAAAACAATCAAATCATCAATATAAACAAATGTTCCAGGTAGTGTACTAAAATTTTGATAGGTATATTTTTGAAAGATTTCTGGTGCTACACTAATACCAAAAGGGAGTCGGGTGAATTTAAAAAATCCGAAAGGAGAACTGAATGTGCAATATTCACTTGAGATTTCATCTAACTCAACCTGCCAAAATCCGTGTTTTAAGTCCAATACTGAGAAAAACTTCATCCCGCAGAGTTTATCTCTAATTTCTTCGAATTTTGGAATCAAAAATTTTTCAGGTTTAAGAGCCTTATTTAAATCTCTCGGATCCAAACACACTCGGATTTGTTTATTTGATTTCTCAACGATAATCAGATTACTTACCCACCCTTTTGGGCTATGTACTTTTTTAATAATTCCAGTTGATTCCAGTTCATTGAGAGCTTTTTTAACCGGTTCAATAAGAGTGGCTGGCAGGCGTCGTGGTGGCTTAACTGATGGGGAAACTGTGTTATCAATTTGCAGGTGACATTTTATGGGAAATTTTCCTATTCCTGTGAAAATATCTCTGTTTTGTTCAAGTACTCTAGGCTTTGGATCCTGAATAGTATTGACATTAGCACGTTTAATTAAACCTAATTTCTCGCATGCAATAATACCTAATATAGGAACTGTATTTTTGTCTACTATAAAAAACTCTTGATCTAAACTTTTGTTATTTGTCGAACATGTTAAAACAATGCTGTATTTTGGACGAATAAGTTCTCCTCCGAACGCTTCTAAGGTTCTCAAGCACGGTCTAACTTGTTTATTAGTTTCTAAACGAGTAAAATACGAGGTTGGCAGAACATTTACTTCTGCACCCGTATCAAGCTTAAACGAAATCGGAGTTGACTCTACGGTGATAGATTCCATCCAACAATTTTGTTTTCTTGTACTTATATCATATATAAAAAAATTCTTTTCATTTTCATCTGGATTGTCAATGCAATCCATCTGGTCATTTTCATTATTATTTTGTATAGATAATTCATTTACCTTTTTTGTTCTGCACGCATATGCAAAATGATTTTTTAAATTACATTTTAAACATACTTTTCCAAAAGCTGGACATTTATTTGGGGGATGCTGCTTATGGCAACGTTCACAACACTCGTACCCTTTGGTATATTGATCCTGCTTAGAAGGAAAATTATAATTAGAAATTTGATTTGGATTATGCTTCTGATTTTTTGTTTCAAATTTATTTTTAAAAGAACTATTAAATTTATTAAAATTGCTACTTGGTCCTTTCTTAATAATGTTGATTGATGAGCTCCCCGACTGTTCCTTAGCCTCGTGTTCTTTTGTGTTCTGGACGACTTCTAGCCTGGATTTGTCTATATCAAACAAGCGACATTTTTTTATAGTGTCCTCTAGAGATATATTTCCCACAGCTAATAATTTTTCTTGGCATGACTTTGAACGGATTCCAAAAATGATTCTATCTCTGATTACTTTATTCAATTCATCTTCATGAAACTCGCATGTGCTGGCCAAACGCTTCACATCAGTTAGAAAGTGATCGAACGTTTCTTCTTCTTTTTGGGTTCTGTTATATAGTTTGAACCGCTCATACACCTCGTCTTTTTTAGGGTTACAGTATAATTCGAACTCTTTCAAAATAGATTCGAGTGTTTTCACTTTTTCGTCAGGAAAGGTATAGAAGACATCAACGGCATCATCTCCAATTAGGTTAAGTAAAATTGCAATTTTCACAGTTTCAGGTTTTTTGTCACTCTCAGACGCGCACATGTATATTTCAAACCTTTGTTGAAATTTTTTAAAATTCTCGGAAAGATTTCCATCCATTACCAGATGGCTCGGAACTTTAAAATCCATTTTTCTATTTTGTTGACTTGATTTAAAATTAAATTTTTCAAGAACTTGTGTCGATAGTTTCACAATTTTACTGCTTTCATTTGTTTTCTCTGATTCACTTTCCAAATAACTTGACTCTTCTGAACCGGAACTATTTTCAGTTTCACTTTGTTCACTTTTTTTAACTTTTTGTTTAGTTTGACTTAATTTCTTTTTTAGTAATTGTCCTCTTGTCTTAGGCATAATTATTTTAATTTAATTCGGCTGCGCCATGTTCTATTAGTCTTTTGGATATTTAAGTAAACGATGTTGTCTCTTTCAAGTTGTGTCTTCAAGTGTCTTTATTAGAGCAATTTATGTAATTTCACAAAAACTGTTATACGTTAAATATAAGTATATAATTGTAGAATTAAGTAAAACAATAGATAATATAAAAGTTAAGAAGGTGTAGACCTACACTTACTTTTTTAACTTAATACACAAGTATCTATTTTGAAGTCTTGATCGATTTTGGGGGTTGGGAAGGATCAGGTGATGGTTTTGGGTGTGATTTGATTTTCGTCTAGAACATCAAAAATCCTTCAGGATGCTCCAAAATGACTCATCTATATCTATAATGATAGATCTTGATTAGGAGTATCTTTTTCTAGTACATGTCAAGTATCTATTTTGAAGTCTTGATCGATTTTGGGGGTTGGGAAGGATCAGGTGATGGTTTTGGGTGTGATTTGATTTTCGTCTAGAACATCAAAAATCCTTCAGGATGCTCCAAAATGACTCATCTATATCTATAATGATAGATCTTGATTAGGAGTATCTTTTTCTAGTACATGTCAAGTATCTATTTTGAAGTCTTGATCTATTTTGGGGGTTGGGAAGGATCAGGTGATGGTTTTGGGTGTGATTTGATTTTCGTCTAGAACATCAAAAATCCTTCAGGATGCTCCAAAATGACTCATCTATATCTATAATGATAGATCTTGATTAGGAGTATCTTTTTCTAGTACATGCCAAGTATCTATTTTGAAGTCTTGATCGATTTTGGGGGTTGGGAAGGATCAGGTGATGGTTTTGGGTGTGATTTGATTTTCGTCTAGAACATCAAAAATCCTTCAGGATGCTCCAAAATGACTCATCTATATCTATAATGATAGATCTTGATTAGGAGTATCTTTTTCTAGTACATGTCAAGTATCTATTTTGAAGTCTTGATCGATTTTGGGGGTTGGGAAGGATCAGGTGATGGTTTTGGGTGTGATTTGATTTTCGTCTAGAACATCAAAAATCCTTCAGGATGCTCCAAAATGACTCATCTATATCTATAATGATAGATCTTGATTAGGAGTATCTTTTTCTAGTACATGTCAAGTATCTATTTTGAAGTCTTGATCGATTTTGGGGGTTGGGAAGGATCAGGTGATGGTTTTGGGTGTGATTTGATTTTCGTCTAGAACATCAAAAATCCTTCAGGATGCTCCAAAATGACTCATCTATATCTATAATGATAGATCTTGATTAGGAGTATCTTTTTCTAGTACATGTCAAGTATCTATTTTGAAGTCTTGATCGATTTTGGGGGTTGGGAAGGATCAGGTGATGGTTTTGTGTGTGATTTGATTTTCGTCTAGAACATCAAAAATCCTTCAGGATGCTCCAAAATGACTCATCTATATCTATAATGATAGATCTTGATTAGGAGTATCTTTTTCTAGTACATGTCAAGTATCTATTTTGAAGTCTTGATCGATTTTGGGGGTTGGGAAGGATCAGGTGATGGTTTTGGGTGTGATTTGATTTTCGTCTAGAACATCAAAAATCCTTCAATATGCTCCAAAATGACTCATCTATATCTATAATGATAGATCTTGATTAGGAGTATCTTTTTCTAGTACATGTCAAGTATCTATTTTGAAGTCTTGATCGATTTTGGGGGTTGGGAAGGATCAGGTGATGGTTTTGGGTGTGATTTGATTTTCGTCTAGAACATCAAAAATCCTTCAGGATGCTCCAAAATGACTCATCTATATCTATAATGATAGATCTTGATTAGGAGTATCTTTTTCTAGTACATGTCAAGTATCTATTTTGAAGTCTTGATCGATTTTGGGGGTTGGGAAGGATCAGGTGATGGTTTTGGGTGTGATTTGATTTTCGTCTAGAACATCAAAAATCCTTCAGGATGCTCCAAAATGACTCATCTATATCTATAATGATAGATCTTGATTAGGAGTATCTTTTTCTAGTACATATCAAGTATCTATTTTGAAGTCTTGATCGATTTTGGGGGTTGGGAAGGATCAGGTGATGGTTTTGGGTGTGATTTGATTTTCGTCTAGAACATCAAAAATCCTTCAGGATGCTCCAAAATGACTCATCTATATCTATAATGATAGATCTTGATTAGGAGTATCTTTTTCTAGTACATGTCAAGTATCTATTTTGAAGTCTTGATCGATTTTGGGGGTTGGGAAGGATCAGGTGATGGTTTTGGGTGTGATTTGATTTTCGTCTAGAACATCAAAAATCCTTCAGGATGCTCCAAAATGACTCATCTATATCTATAATGATAGATCTTGATTAGGAGTATCTTTTTCTAGTACATGTCAAGTATCTATTTTGAAGTCTTGATCGATTTTGGGGGTTGGGAAGGATTAGGTGATGGTTTTGGGTGTGATTTGATTTTCGTCTAGAACATCAAAAATCCTTCAGGGTGCTCCAAAATGACTCATCTATATCTATAATGATAGATCTTGATTAGGAGTATCTTTTTCTAGTACATGTCAAGTATCTATTTGGAAGTCTTGATCGATTTTGGGGGTTGGGAAGGATCAGGTGATGGTTTTGGGTGTGATTTGATTTTCGTCTAGAACATCAAAAATCCTTCAGGATGCTCCAAAATGACTCATCTATATCTAAAATGATAGATCTTGATTAGGAGTATCTTTTTCTAGTACATGTCAAGTATCTATTTTGAAGTCTTGATCGATTTTGGGGGTTGGGAAGGATCAGGTGATGGTTTTGGGTGTGATTTGATTTTCGTCTAGAACATCTAAAATCCTTCAGGATGCTCCAAAATGACTCATCTATATCTATAATGATAGATCTTGATTAGGAGTATCTTTTTCTAGTACATGTCAAGTATCTATTTTGAAGTCTTGATCGATTTTGGGGGTTGGGAAGGATCAGGTGATGGTTTTGGGTGTGATTTGATTTTCGTCTAGAACATCAAAAATCCTTCAGGATGCTCCAAAATGACTCATCTATATCTATAGTGATAGATCTTGATTAGGAGTATCTTTTTCTAGTACATGTCAAGTATCTATTTTGAAGTCTTGATCGATTTTGGGGGTTGGGAAGGATCAGGTGATGGTTTTGGGTGTGATTTGATTTTCGTCTAGAACATCAAAAATCCTTCAGGATGCTCCAAAATGACTCATCTATATCTATAATGATAGATCTTGATTAGGAGTATCTTTTTCTAGTACATGTCAAGTATCTATTTTGAAGTCTTGATCGATTTTGGGGGTTGGGAAGGATCAGGTGATGGTTTTGGGTGTGATTTGATTTTCGTCTAGAACATCAAAAATCCTTCAGGATGCTCCAAAATGACTCATCTATATCTATAATGATAGATCTTGATTAGGAGTATCTTTTTTTAGTACATGTCAAGTATCTATTTTGAAGTCTTGATCGATTTTGGGGGTTGGGAAGGATCAGGTGATGGTTTTGGGTGTGATTTGATTTTCGTCTAGAACATCAAAAATCCTTCAGGATGCTCCAAAATGACTCATCTATATCTATAATGATAGATCTTGATTAGGAGTATCTTTTTCTAGTACATGTCAAGTATCTATTTTGAAGTCTTGATCGATTTTGGGGGTTGGGAAGGATCAGGTGATGGTTTTGGGTGTGATTTGATTTTCGTCTAGAACATCAAAAATCCTTCAGGATGCTCCAAAATGACTCATCTATATCTATAATGATAGATCTTGATTAGGAGTATCTTTTTCTAGTACATGTCAAGTATCTATTTTGAAGTCTTGATCGATTTTGGGGGTTGGGAAGGATCAGGTGATGGTTTTGGGTGTGATTTGATTTTCGTCTAGAACATCAAAAATCCTTCAGGATGCTCCAAAATGACTCATCTATATCTATAATGATAGATCTTGATTAGGAGTATCTTTTTCTAGTACATGTCAAGTATCTATTTTGAAGTCTTGATCGATTTTGGGGGTTGGGAAGGATCAGGTGATGGTTTTGGGTGTGATTTGATTTTCGTCTAGAACATCAAAAATCCTTCAGGATGCTCCAAAATGACTCATCTATATCTATAATGATAGATCTTGATTAGGAGTATCTTTTTTTAGTACATGTCAAGTATCTATTTTGAAGTCTTGATCGATTTTGGGGGTTGGGAAGGATCAGGTGATGGTTTTGGGTGTGATTTGATTTTCGTCTAGAACATCAAAAATCCTTCAGGATGCTCCAAAATGACTCATCTATATCTATAATGATAGATCTTGATTAGGAGTATCTTTTTCTAGTACATGTCAAGTATCTATTTTGAAGTCTTGATCGATTTTGGGGGTTGGGAAGGATCAGGTGATGGTTTTGGGTGTGATTTGATTTTCGTCTAGAACATCAAAAATCCTTCAGGATGCTCCAAAATGACTCATCTATATCTATAATGATAGATCTTGATTAGGAGTATCTTTTTCTAGTACATGTCAAGTATCTATTTTGAAGTCTTGATCGATTTTGGGGGTTGGGAAGGATCAGGTGATGGTTTTGGGTGTGATTTGATTTTCGTCTAGAACATCAAAAATCCTTCAGGATGCTCCAAAATGACTCATCTATATCTATAATGATAGATCTTGATTAGGAGTATCTTTTTCTAGTACATGTCAAGTATCTATTTTGAAGTCTTGATCGATTTTGGGGGTTGGGAAGGATCAGGTGATGGTTTTGGGTGTGATTTGATTTTCGTCTAGAACATCAAAAATCCTTCAGGATGCTCCAAAATGACTCATCTATATCTATAATGATAGATCTTGATTAGAAGTATCTTTTTCTAGTACATGTCAAGTATCTATTTTGAAGTCTTGATCGATTTTGGGGGTTGGGAAGGATCAGGTGATGGTTTTGGGTGTGATTTGATTTTCGTCTAGAACATCAAAAATCCTTCAGGATGCTCCAAAATGACTCATCTATATCTATAATGATAGATCTTGATTAGGAGTATCTTTTTCTAGTACATGTCAAGTATCTATTTTGAAGTCTTGATCGATTTTGGGGGTTGGGAAGGATCAGGTGATGGTTTTGGGTGTGATTTGATTTTCGTCTAGAACATCAAAAATCCTTCAGGATGCTCCAAAATGACTCATCTATATCTATAATGATAGATCTTGATTAGGAGTATCTTTTTCTAGTACATGTCAAGTATCTATTTTGAAGTCTTGATCGATTTGGGGGTTGGGAAGGATCAGGTGATGGTTTTGGGTGTGATTTGATTTTCGTCTAGAACATCAAAAATCCTTCAGGATGCTCCAAAATGACTCATCTATATCTATAATGATAGATCTTGATTAGGAGTATCTTTTTCTAGTACATGTCAAGTATCTATTTTGAAGTCTTGATCGATTTTGGGGGTTGGGAAGGATCAGGTGATGGTTTTGGGTGTGATTTGATTTTCGTCTAGAACATCAAAAATCCTTCAGGATGCTCCAAAATGACTCATCTATATCTATAATGATAGATCTTGATTAGGAGTATCTTTTTCTAGTACATGTCAAGTATCTATTTTGAAGTCTTGATCGATTTTGGGGGTTGGGAAGGATCAGGTGATGGTTTTGGGTGTGATTTGATTTTCGTCTAGAACATCAAAAATCCTTCAGGATGCTCCAAAATGACTCATCTATATCTATAATGATAGATCTTGATTAGGAGTATCTTTTTCTAGTACATGTCAAGTATCTATTTTGAAGTCTTGATCGATTTTGGGGGTTGGGAAGGATCAGGTGATGGTTTTGGGTGTGATTTGATTTTCGTCTAGAACATCAAAAATCCTTCAGGATGCTCCAAAATGACTCATCTATATCTATAATGATAGATCTTGATTAGGAGTATCTTTTTCTAGTACATGTCAAGTATCTATTTTGAAGTCTTGATCGATTTTGGGGGTTGGGAAGGATCAGGTGATGGTTTTGGGTGTGATTTGATTTTCGTCTAGAACATCAAAAATCCTTCAGGATGCTCCAAAATGACTCATCTATATCTATAATGATAGATCTTGATTAGGAGTATCTTTTTCTAGTACATGTCAAGTATCTATTTTGAAGTCTTGATCGATTTTGGGGGTTGGGAAGGATCAGGTGATGGTTTTGGGTGTGATTTGATTTTCGTCTAGAACATCAAAAATCCTTCAGGATGCTCCAAAATGACTCATCTATATCTATAATGATAGATCTTGATTAGGAGTATCTTTTTCTAGTACATGTCAAGTATCTATTTTGAAGTCTTGATCGATTTTGGGGGTTGGGAAGGATCAGGTGATGGTTTTGGGTGTGATTTGATTTTCGTCTAGAACATCAAAAATCCTTCAGGATGCTCCAAAATGACTCATCTATATCTATAATGATAGATCTTGATTAGGAGTATCTTTTTCTAGTACATGTCAAGTATCTATTTTGAAGTCTTGATCGATTTTGGGGGTTGGGAAGGATCAGGTGATGGTTTTGGGTGTGATTTGATTTTCGTCTAGAACATCAAAAATCCTTCAGGATGCTCCAAAATGACTCATCTATATCTATAATGATAGATCTTGATTAGGAGTATCTTTTTCTAGTACATGTCAAGTATCTATTTTGAAGTCTTGATCGATTTTGGGGGTTGGGAAGGATCAGGTGATGGTTTTGGGTGTGATTTGATTTTCGTCTAGAACATCAAAAATCCTTCAGGATGCTCCAAAATGACTCATCTATATCTATAATGATAGATCTTGATTAGGAGTATCTTTTTCTAGTACATGTCAAGTATCTATTTTGAAGTCTTGATCGATTTGGGGGTTGGGAAGGATCAGGTGATGGTTTTGGGTGTGATTTGATTTTCGTCTAGAACATCAAAAATCCTTCAGGATGCTCCAAAATGACTCATCTATATCTATAATGACAGATCTTGATTAGGAGTATCTTTTTCTAGTACATGTCAAGTATCTATTTTGAAGTCTTGATCGATTTTGGGGGTTGGGAAGGATCAGGTGATGGTTTTGGGTGTGATTTGATTTTCGTCTAGAACATCAAAAATCCTTCAGGATGCTCCAAAATGACTCATCTATATCTATAATGATAGATCTTGATTAGGAGTATCTTTTTCTAGTACATGTCAAGTATCTATTTTGAAGTCTTGATCGATTTTGGGGGTTGAGAAGGATCAGGTGATGGTTTTGGGTGTGATTTGATTTTCGTCTAGAACATCAAAAATCCTTCAGGATGCTCCAAAATGACTCATCTATATCTATAATGATAGATCTTGATTAGGAGTATCTTTTTCTAGTACATGTCAAGTATCTATTTTGAAGTCTTGATCGATTTTGGGGGTTGGGAAGGATCAGGTGATGGTTTTGGGTGTGATTTGATTTTCGTCTAGAACATCAAAAATCCTTCAGGATGCTCCAAAATGACTCATCTATATCTATAATGATAGATCTTGATTAGGAGTATCTTTTTCTAGTACATGTCAAGTATCTATTTTGAAGTCTTGATCGATTTTGGGGGTTGGGAAGGATCAGGTGATGGTTTTGGGTGTGATTTGATTTTCGTCTAGAACATCAAAAATCCTTCAGGATGCTCCAAAATGACTCATCTATATCTATAATGATAGATCTTGATTAGGAGTATCTTTTTCTAGTACATGTCAAGTATCTATTTTGAAGTCTTGATCGATTTTGGGGGTTGGGAAGGATCAGGTGATGGTTTTGGGTGTGATTTGATTTTCGTCTAGAACATCAAAAATCCTTCAGGATGCTCCAAAATGACTCATCTATATCTATAATGATAGATCTTGATTAGGAGTATCTTTTTCTAGTACATGTCAAGTATCTATTTTGAAGTCTTGATCGATTTTGGGGGTTGGGAAGGATCAGGTGATGGTTTTGGGTGTGATTTGATTTTCGTCTAGAACATCAAAAATACTTCAGGATGCTCCAAAATGACTCATCTATATCTATAATGATAGATCTTGATTAGGAGTATCTTTTTCTAGTACATGTCAAGTATCTATTTTGAAGTTTTGATCGATTTTGGGGGTTGGGAAGGATCAGGTGATGGTTTTGGGTGTGATTTGATTTTCGTCTAGAACATCAAAAATCCTTCAGGATGCTCCAAAATGACTCATCTATATCTATAATGATAGATCTTGATAAGGAGTATCTTTTTCTAGTACATGTCAAGTATCTATTTTGAAGTCTTGATCGATTTTGGGGGTTGGGAAGGATCAGGTGATGGTTTTGGGTGTGATTTGATTTTCGTCTAGAACATCAAAAATCCTTCAGGATGCTCCAAAATGACTCATCTATATCTATAATGATAGATCTTGATTAGGAGTATCTTTTTCTAGTACATGTCAAGTATCTGTTTTGAAGTCTTGATCGATTTTGGGGGTTGGGAAGGATCAGGTGATGGTTTTGGGTGTGATTTGATTTTCGTCTAGAACATCAAAAATCCTTCAGGATGCTCCAAAATGACTCATCTATATCTATAATGATAGATCTTGATTAGGAGTATCTTTTTCTAGTACATGTCAAGTATCTATTTTGAAGTTATGATCGATTTTGGGGGTTGGGAAGGATCAGGTGATGGTTTTGGGTGTGATTTGATTTTCGTCTAGAACATCAAAAATCCTTCAGGATGCTCCAAAATGACTCATCTATATCTATAATGATAGATCTTGATTAGGAGTATCTTTTTCTAGTACATGTCAAGTATCTATTTTGAAGTCTTGATCGATTTTGGGGGTTGGGAAGGATCAGGTGATGGTTTTGGGTGTGATTTGATTTTCGTCTAGAACATCAAAAATCCTTCAGGATGCTCCAAAATGACTCATCTATATCTATAATGATAGATCTTGATTAGGAGTATCTTTTTCTAGTACATGTCAAGTATCTATTTTGAAGTCTTGATCGATTTTGGGGGTTGGGAAGGATCAGGTGATGGTTTTGGGTGTGATTTGATTTTCGTCTAGAACATCAAAAATCCTTCAGGATGCTCCAAAATGACTTATCTATATCTATAATGATAGATCTTGATTAGGAGTATCTTTTTCTAGTACATGTCAAGTATCTATTTTGAAGTCTTGATCGATTTTGGGGGTTGGGAAGGATCAGGTGATGGTTTTGGGTGTGATTTGATTTTCGTCTAGAACATCAAAAATCCTTCAGGATGCTCCAAAATGACTCATCTATATCTATAATGATAGATCTTGATTAGGAGTATCTTTTTCTAGTACATGTCAAGTATCTATTTTGAAGTCTTGATCGATTTTGGGGTTTGGGAAGGATCAGGTGATGGTTTTGGGTGTGATTTGATTTTCGTCTAGAACATCAAAAATCCTTCAGGATGCTCCAAAATGACTCATCTATATCTATAATGATAGATCTTGATTAGGAGTATCTTTTTCTAGTACATGTCAAGTATCTATTTTGAAGTCTTGATCGATTTTGGGGGTTGGGAAGGATCAGGTGATGGTTTTGGGTGTGATTTGATTTTCGTCTAGAACATCAAAAATCCTTCAGGATGCTCCAAAATGACTCATCTATATCTATAATGATAGATCTTGATTAGGAGTATCTTTTTCTAGTACATGTCAAGTATCTATTTTGAAGTCTTGATCGATTTTGGGGGTTGGGAAGGATCAGGTGATGGTTTTGGGTGTGATTTGATTTTCGTCTAGAACATCAAAAATCCTTCAGGATGCTCCAAAATGACTCATCTATATCTATAATGATAGATCTTGATTAGGAGTATCTTTTTCTAGTACATGTCAAGTATCTATTTTGAAGTCTTGATCGATTTTGGGGGTTGGGAAGGATCAGGTGATGGTTTTGGGTGTGATTTGATTTTCGTCTAGAACATCAAAAATCCTTCAGGATGCTCCAAAATGACTCATCTATATCTATAATGATAGATCTTGATTAGGAGTATCTTTTTCTAGTACATGTCAAGTATCTATTTTGAAGTCTTGATCGATTTTGGGGGTTGGGAAGGATCAGGTGATGGTTTTGGGTGTGATTTGATTTTCGTCTAGAACATCAAAAATCCTTCAGGATGCTCCAAAATGACTCATCTATATCTATAATGATAGATCTTGATTAGGAGTATCTTTTTCTAGTACATGTCAAGTATCTATTTTGAAGTCTTGATCGATTTGGGGGTTGGGAAGGATCAGGTGATGGTTTTGGGTGTGATTTGATTTTCGTCTAGAACATCAAAAATCCTTCAGGATGCTCCAAAATGACTCATCTATATCTATAATGATAGATCTTGATTAGGAGTATCTTTTTCTAGTACATGTCAAGTATCTATTTTGAAGTCTTGATCGATTTTGGGGGTTGGGAAGGATCAGGTGATGGTTTTGGGTGTGATTTGATTTTCGTCTAGAACATCAAAAATCCTTCAGGATGCTCCAAAATGACTCATCTATATCTATAATGATAGATCTTGATTAGGAGTATCTTTTTCTAGTACATGTCAAGTATCTATTTTGAAGTCTTGATCGATTTTGGGGGTTGGGAAGGATCAGGTGATGGTTTTGGGTGTGATTTGATTTTCGTCTAGAACATCAAAAATCCTTCAGGATGCTCCAAAATGACTCATCTATATCTATAATGATAGATCTTGATTAGGAGTATCTTTTTCTAGTACATGTCAAGTATCTATTTTGAAGTCTTGATCGATTTTGGGGGTTGGGAAGGATCAGGTGATGGTTTTGGGTGTGATTTGATTTTCGTCTAGAACATCAAAAATCCTTCAGGATGCTCCAAAATGACTCATCTATATCTATAATGATAGATCTTGATTAGGAGTATCTTTTTCTAGTACATGTCAAGTATCTATTTTGAAGTCTTGATCGATTTTGGGGGTTGGGAAGGATCAGGTGATGGTTTTGGGTGTGATTTGATTTTCGTCTAGAACATCAAAAATCCTTCAGGATGCTCCAAAATGACTCATCTATATCTATAATGATAGATCTTGAGTAGGAGTATCTTTTTCTAGTACATGTCAAGTATCTATTTTGAAGTCTTGATCGATTTTGGGGGTTGGGAAGGATCAGGTGATGGTTTTGGGTGTGATTTGATTTTCGTCTAGAACATCAAAAATCCTTCAGGATGCTCCAAAATGACTCATCTATATCTATAATGATAGATCTTGATTAGGAGTATCTTTTTCTAGTACATGTCAAGTATCTATTTTGAAGTCTTGATCGATTTTGGGGGTTGGGAAGGATCAGGTGATGGTTTTGGGTGTGATTTGATTTTCGTCTAGAACATCAAAAATCCTTCAGGATGCTCCAAAATGACTCATCTATATCTATAATGATAGATCTTGATTAGGAGTATCTTTTTCTCGTACATGTCAAGTATCTATTTTGAAGTCTTGATCGATTTTGGGGGTTGGGAAGGATCAGGTGATGGTTTTGGGTGTGATTTGATTTTCGTCTAGAACATCAAAAATCCTTCAGGATGCTCCAAAATGACTCATCTATATCTATAATGATAGATCTTGATTAGGAGTATCTTTTTCTAGTACATGTCAAGTATCTATTTTGAAGTCTTGATCGATTTTGGGGGTTGGGAAGGATCAGGTGATGGTTTTGGGTGTGATTTGATTTTCGTCTAGAACATCAAAAATCCTTCAGGATGCTCCAAAATGACTCATCTATATCTATAATGATAGATCTTGATTAGGAGTATCTTTTTCTAGTACATGTCAAGTATCTATTTTGAAGTCTTGATCGATTTTGGGGGTTGGGAAGGATCAGGTGATGGTTTTGGGTGTGATTTGATTTTCGTCTAGAACATCAAAAATCCTTCAGGATGCTCCAAAATGACTCATCTATATCTATAATGATAGATCTTGATTAGGAGTATCTTTTTCTAGTACATGTCAAGTATCTATTTTGAAGTCTTGATCGATTTTGGGGGTTGGGAAGGATCAGGTGATGGTTTTGGGTGTGATTTGATTTTCGTCTAGAACATCAAAAATCCTTCAGGATGCTCCAAAATGACTCATCTATATCTATAATGATAGATCTTGATTAGGAGTATCTTTTTCTAGTACATGTCAAGTATCTATTTTGAAGTCTTGATCGATTTTGGGGGTTGGGAAGGATCAGGTGATGGTTTTGGGTGTGATTTGATTTTCGTCTAGAACATCAAAAATCCTTCAGGATGCTCCAAAATGACTCATCTATATCTATAATGATAGATCTTGATTAGGAGTATCTTTTTCTAGTACATGTCAAGTATCTATTTTGAAGTCTTGATCGATTTTGGGGGTTGGGAAGGATCAGGTGATGGTTTTGGGTGTGATTTGATTTTCGTCTAGAACATCAAAAATCCTTCAGGATGCTCCAAAATGACTCATCTATATCTATAATGATAGATCTTGATTAGGAGTATCTTTTTCTAGTACATGTCAAGTATCTATTTTGAAGTCTTGATCGATTTTGGGGGTTGGGAAGGATCAGGTGATGGTTTTGGGTGTGATTTGATTTTCGTCTAGAACATCAAAAATCCTTCAGGATGCTCCAAAATGACTCATCTATATCTATAATGATAGATCTTGATTAGGAGTATCTTTTTCTAGTACATGTCAAGTATCTATTTTGAAGTCTTGATCGATTTTGGGGGTTGGGAAGGATCAGGTGATGGTTTTGGGTGTGATTTGATTTTCGTCTAGAACATCAAAAATCCTTCAGGATGCTCCAAAATGACTCATCTATATACTATAATGATAGATCTTGATTAGGAGTATCTTTTTCTAGTACATGTCAAGTATCTATTTTGAAGTCTTGATCGATTTTGGGGGTTGGGAAGGATCAGGTGATGGTTTTGGGTGTGATTTGATTTTCGTCTAGAACATCAAAAATCCTTCAGGATGCTCCAAAATGACTCATCTATATCTATAATGATAGATCTTGATTAGGAGTATCTTTTTCTAGTACATGTCAAGTATCTATTTTGAAGTCTTGATCGATTTTGGGGGTTGGGAAGGATCAGGTGATGGTTTTGGGTGTGATTTGATTTTCGTCTAGAACATCAAAAATCCTTCAGGATGCTCCAAAATGACTCATCTATATCTATAATGATAGATCTTGATTAGGAGTATCTTTTTCTAGTACATGTCAAGTATCTATTTTGAAGTCTTGATCGATTTTGGGGGTTGGGAAGGATCAGGTGATGGTTTTGGGTGTGATTTGATTTTCGTCTAGAACATCAAAAATCCTTCAGGATGCTCCAAAATGACTCATCTATATCTATAATGATAGATCTTGATTAGGAGTATCTTTTTCTAGTACATGTCAAGTATCTATTTTGAAGTCTTGATCGATTTTGGGGGTTGGGAAGGATCAGGTGATGGTTTTGGGTGTGATTTGATTTTCGTCTAGAACATCAAAAATCCTTCAGGATGCTCCAAAATGACTCATCTATATCTATAATGATAGATCTTGATTAGGAGTATCTTTTTCTAGTACATGTCAAGTATCTATTTTGAAGTCTTGATCGATTTTGGGGGTTGGGAAGGATCAGGTGATGGTTTTGGGTGTGATTTGATTTTCGTCTAGAACATCAAAAATCCTTCAGGATGCTCCAAAATGACTCATCTATATCTATAATGATAGATCTTTCTTGATTAGGAGTATCTTTTTCTAGTACATTGTCAAGTATCTATTTTGAAGTCTTGATCGATTTTGGGGGTTGGGAAGGATCAGGTGATGGTTTTGGGTGTGATTTGATTTTCGTCTAGAACATCAAAAATCCTTCAGGATGCTCCAAAATGACTCATCTATATCTATAATGATAGATCTTGATTAGGAGTATCTTTTTCTAGTACATGTCAAGTATCTATTTTGAAGTCTTGATCGATTTTTGGGGGTTGGGAAGGATCAGGTGATGGTTTTTGGGTGTGATTTGATTTTCGTCTAGAACATCAAAAATCCTTCAGGATGCTCCAAAATGACTCATCTATATCTATAATGATAGATCTTGATTAGGAGTATCTTTTTCTAGTACATGTCAAGTATCTATTTTGAAGTCTTCGATCGATTTTGGGGGTTGGGAAGGATCAGGTGATGGTTTTGGGTGTGATTTGATTTTCGTCTAGAACATCAAAAATCCTTCAGGATGCTCCAAAATGACTCATCTATATCTATAATGATAGATCTTGATTAGGAGTATCTTTTTCTAGTACATGTCAAGTATCTATTTTGAAGTCTTGATCGATTTTGGGGGTTGGGAAGGATCAGGTGATGGTTTTGGGTGTGATTTGATTTTCGTCTAGAACATCAAAAATCCTTCAGGATGCTCCAAAATGACTCATCTATATCTATAATGATAGATCTTGATTAGGAGTATCTTTTTCTAGTACATGTCAAGTATCTATTTTTGAAGTCTTGATCGATTTTGGGGGTTGGGAAGGATCAGGTGATGGTTTTGGGTGTGATTTGATTTTCGTCTAGAACATCAAAAATCCTTCAGGATGCTCCAAAATGACTCATCTATATCTATAATGATAGATCTTGATTAGGAGTATCTTTTTCTAGTACATGTCAAGTATCTATTTTGAAGTCTTGATCGATTTTGGGGGTTGGGAAGGATCAGGTGATGGTTTTGGGTGTGATTTGATTTTCGTCTAGAACATCAAAAATCCATCAGGATGCTCCAAAATGACTCATCTATATCTATAATGATAGATCTTGATTAGGAGTATCTTTTTCTAGTACATGTCAAGTATCTATTTTGAAGTCTTGAACGATTTTGGGGGTTGGGAAGGATCAGGTGATGGTTTTGGGTGTGATTTGATTTTCGTCTAGAACATCAAAAATCCTTCAGGATGCTCCAAAATGACTCATCTATATCTATAATGATAGATCTTGATTAGGAGTATCTTTTTTAGTACATGTCAAGTATCTATTTTGAAGTCTTGATCGATTTTGGGGGTTGGGAAGGATCAGGTGATGGTTTTGGGTGTGATTTGATTTTCGTCGAGAACATCAAAAATCCTTCAGGATGCTCCAAAATGACTCATCTATATCTATAATGATAGATCTTGATTAGGAGTATCTTTTTCTAGTACATGTCAAGTATCTATTTTGAAGTCTTGATCGATTTTGGGGGTTGGGAAGGATCAGGTGATTGGTTTTTGGGTGTGATTTGATTTTCGTCTAGAACATCAAAAATCCTTCAGGATGCTCCAAAATGACTCATCTATATCTATAATGATAGATCTTGATTAGGAGTATCTTTTTCTAGTACATGTCAAGTATCTATTTTGAAGTCTTGATCGATTTTGGGGTTGGGAAGGATCAGGTGATGGTTTTGGGTGTGATTTGATTTTCGTCTTAGAACATCAAAAATCCTTCAGGATGCTCCAAAATGACTCATCTATATCTATAATGATAGATCTTGATTAGGAGTATCTTTTTCTAGTACATGTCAAGTATCTATTTTGAAGTCTTGATCGATTTTGGGGGTTGGGAAAGGATCAGGTGATGGTTTTGGGTGTGATTTGATTTTCGTCTAGAACATCAAAAATCCTTCAGGATGCTCCAAAATGACTCATCTATATCTATAATGATAGATCTTGATTAGGAGTATCTTTTTCTAGTACATGTCAAGTATCTATTTTGAAGTCTTGATCGATTTTGGGGGTTGGGAAGGATCAGGTGATGGTTTTGGGTGTGATTTGATTTTCGTCTAGAACATCAAAAATCCTTCAGGATGCTCCAAAATGACTCATCTATATCTATAATGATAGATCTTGATTAGGAGTATCCTTTTTCTAGTACATGTCAAGTATCTATTTTGAAGTCTTGATCGATTTTGGGGGTTGGGAAGGATCAGGTGATGGTTTTGGGTGTGATTTGATTTTCGTCTAGAACATCAAAAATCCTTCAGGATGCTCCAAAATGACTCATCTATATCTATAATGATAGATCTTGATTAGGAATATCTTTTTCTAGTACATGTCAAGTATCTATTTTGAAGTCTTGATCGATTTTGGGGGGTTGGGAAGGATCAGGTGATGTTTTGGGTGTGATTTTGATTTTCGTCTAGAACATCAAAATCCTTCAGGATGCTCCAAAATGACTCATCTATATCTATAATGATAGATCTTGATTAGGAGTATCTTTTTCTAGTACATGTCAAGTATCTATTTTGAAGTCTTGATCGATTTTGGGGGGTTGGGAAGGATCAGGTGATGGTTTTGGGTGTGATTTGATTTTCGTCTAGAACATCAAAAATCCTTCAGGATGCTCCAAAATGACTCATCTATATCTATAATGATAGATCTTGATTAGGAGTATCTTTTTCTAGTACATGTCAAGTATCTATTTTGAAGTCTTGATCGATTTTGGGGGTTGGGAAGGATCAGGTGATGGTTTTGGGTGTGATTTGATTTTCGTCTAGAACATCAAAAATCCTTCAGGATGCTCCAAAATGACTCATCTATATCTATAATGATAGATCTTGATTAGGAGTATCTTTTTCTAGTACATGTCAAGTATCTATTTTGAAGTCTTGATCGATTTTGGGGGTTGGGAAGGATCAGGTGATGGATTTGGGTGTGATTTGATTTTCGTCTAGAACATCAAAAATCCTTCAGGATGCTCCAAAATGACTCATCTATATCTATAATGATAGATATTGATTAGGAGTATCTTTTTCTAGTACATGTCAAGTATCTATTTTGAAGTCCTTGATCGATTTTGGGGGTTGGGAAGGATCAGGTGATGGTTTTGGGTGTGATTTGATTTTCGTCTAGAACATCAAAAAATCCTTCAGGATGCTCCAAAATGACTCATCTATATCTATAATGATAGATCTTGATTAGGAGTATCTTTTTCTAGTACATGTCAAGTATCTATTTTGAAGTCTTGATCGATTTTGGGGGTTGGGAAGGATCAGGTGATGGTTTTGGGTGTGATTTGATTTTCGTCTAGAACATCAAAAATCCTTCAGGATGCTCCAAAATGACTCATCTATATCTATAATGATAGATCTTGATTAGGAGTATCTTTTTCTAGTACATGTCAAGTATCTATTTTGAAGTCTTGATCGATTTTGGGGGTTGGGAAGGATCAGGTGATGGTTTTGGGTGTGATTTGATTTTCGTCTAGAACATCAAAAATCCTTCAGGATGCTCCAAAATGACTCATCTATATCTATAATGATAGATCTTGATTAGGAGTATCTTTTTCTAGTACATGTCAAGTATCTATTTTGAAGTCTTGATCGATTTTGGGGGTTGGGAAGGATCAGGTGATGGTTTTGGGTGTGATTTGATTTTCGTCTAGAACATCAAAAATCCTACAGGATGCTCCAAAATGACTCATCTATATCTATAATGATAGATCTTGATTAGGAGTATCTTTTTCTAGTACATGTCAAGTATCTATTTTGAAGTCTTGATCGATTTGGGGGTTGGGAAGGATCAGGTGATGGTTTTGCGGTGTGATTTGATTTTCGTCTAGAACATCAAAAATCCTTCAGGATGCTCCAAAATGACTCATCTATATCTATAATGATAGATCTTGATTAGGAGTATCTTTTTCTAGTACATGTCAAGTATCTATTTTGAAGTCTTGATCGATTTTGGGGGTTGGGAAGGATCAGGTGATGGTTTTGGGTGTGATTTGATTTTCGTCTAGAACATCAAAAATCCTTCAGGATGCTCCAAAATGACTCATCTATATCTATAATGATAGATCTTGATTAGGAGTATCTTTTTCTAGTACATGTCAAGTATCTATTTTGAAGTCTTGAACGATTTTGGGGGTTGGGAAGGATCAGGTGATGGTTTTGGGTGTGATTTGATTTTCGTCTAGAACATCAAAAATCCTTCAGGATGCTCCAAAATGACTCATCTATATCTATAATGATAGATCTTGATTAGGAGTATCTTTTTTTAGTACATGTCAAGTATCTATTTTGAAGTCTTGATCGATTTTGGGGGTTGGGAAGGATCAGGTGATGGTTTTGGGTGTGATTTGATTTTCGTCGAGAACATCAAAAATCCTTCAGGATGCTCCAAAATGACTCATCTATATCTATAATGATAGATCTTGATTAGGAGTATCTTTTTCTAGTACATGTCAAGTATCTATTTTGAAGTCTTGATCGATTTTGGGGGTTGGGAAGGATCAGGTGATGGTTTTGGGTGTGATTTGATTTTCGTCTAGAACATCAAAAATCCTTCAGGATGCTCCAAAATGACTCATCTATATCTATAATGATAGATCTTGATTAGGAGTATCTTTTTCTAGTACATGTCAAGTATCTATTTTGAAGTCTTGATCGATTTTGGGGGTTGGGAAGGATCAGGTGATGGTTTTGGGTGTGATTTGATTTTCGTCTAGAACATCAAAAATCCTTCAGGATGCTCCAAAATGACTCATCTATATCTATAATGATAGATCTTGATTAGGAGTATCTTTTTCTAGTACATGTCAAGTATCTATTTTGAAGTCTTGATCGATTTTGGGGGTTGGGAAGGATCAGGTGATGGTTTTGGGTGTGATTTGATTTTCGTCTAGAACATCAAAAATCCTTCAGGATGCTCCAAAATGACTCATCTATATCTATAATGATAGATCTTGATTAGGAGTATCTTTTTCTAGTACATGTCAAGTATCTATTTTGAAGTCTTGATCGATTTTGGGGGTTGGGAAGGATCAGGTGATGGTTTTGGGTGTGATTTGATTTTCGTCTAGAACATCAAAAATCCTTCAGGATGCTCCAAAATGACTCATCTATATCTATAATGATAGATCTTGATTAGGAGTATCTTTTTCTAGTACATGTCAAGTATCTATTTTGAAGTCTTGATCGATTTTGGGTTTTGGGAAGGATCAGGTGATGGTTTTGGGTGTGATTTGATTTTCGTCTAGAACATCAAAAATCCTTCAGGATGCTCCAAAATGACTCATCTATATCTATAATGATAGATCTTGATTAGGAGTATCTTTTTCTAGTACATGTCAAGTATCTATTTTGAAGTCTTGATCGATTTTGGGGGTTGGGAAGGATCAGGTGATGGTTTTGGGTGTGATTTGATTTTCGTCTAAAACATCAAAAATCCTTCAGGATGCTCCAAAATGACTCATCTATATCTATAATGATAGATCTTGATTAGGAGTATCTTTTTCTAGTACATGTCAAGTATCTATTTTGAAGTCTTGATCGATTTTGGGGGTTGGGAAGGATCAGGTGATGGTTTTGGGTGTGATTTGATTTTCGTCTAGAACATCAAAAATCCTTCAGGATGCTCCAAAATGACTCATCTATATCTATAATGATAGATCTTGATTAGGAGTATCTTTTTCTAGTACATGTCAAGTATCTATTTTGAAGTCTTGATCGATTTTGGGGGTTGGGAAGGATCAGGTGATGGTTTTGGGTGTGATTTGATTTTCGTCTAGAACATCAAAAATCCTTCAGGATGCTCCAAAATGACTCATCTATATCTATAATGATAGATCTTGATTAGGAGTATCATTTTCTAGTACATGTCAAGTATCTATTTTGAAGTCTTGATCGATTTTGGGGGTTGGGAAGGATCAGGTGATGGTTTTGGGTGTGATTTGATTTTCGTCTAGAACATCAAAAATCCTTCAGGATGCTCCAAAATGACTCATCTATATCTATAATGATAGATCTTGATTAGGAGTATCTTTTTCTAGTACATGTCAAGTATCTATTTTGAAGTCTTGATCGATTTTGGGGGTTGGGAAGGATCAGGTGATGGTTTTGGGTGTGATTTGATTTTCGTCTAGAACATCAAAAATCCTTCAGGATGCTCCAAAATGACTCATCTATATCTATAATGATAGATCTTGATTAGGAGTATCTTTTTCTAGTACATGTCAAGTATCTATTTTGAAGTCTTGATCGATTTTGGGGGTTGGGAAGGATCAGGTGATGGTTTTGGGTGTGATTTGATTTTCGTCTAGAACATCAAAAATCCTTCAGGATGCTCCAAAATGACTCATCTATATCTATAATGATAGATCTTGATTAGGAGTATCTTTTTCTAGTACATGTCAAGTATCTATTTTGAAGTCTTGATCGATTTTGGGGGTTGGGAAGGATCAGGTGATGGTTTTGGGTGTGATTTGATTTTCGTCTAGAACATCAAAAATCCTACAGGATGCTCCAAAATGACTCATCTATATCTATAATGATAGATCTTGATTAGGAGTATCTTTTTCTAGTACATGTCAAGTATCTATTTTGAAGTCTTGATCGATTTTGGGGGTTGGGAAGGATCAGGTGATGGTTTTGGGTGTGATTTGATTTTCGTCTAGAACATCAAAAAGCCTTCAGGATGCTCCAAAATGACTCATCTATATCTATAATGATAGATCTTGATTAGGAGTATCTTTTTCTAGTACATGTCAAGTATCTATTTTGAAGTCTTGATCGATTTTGGGGGTTGGGAAGGATCAGGTGATGGTTTTGGGTGTGATTTGATTTTCGTCTAGAACATCAAAAATCCTTCAGGATGCTCCAAAATGACTCATCTATATCTATAATGATAGATCTTGATTAGGAGTATCTTTTTCTAGTACATGTCAAGTATCTATTTTGAAGTCTTGATCGATTTTGGGGGTTGGGAAGGATCAGGTGATGGTTTTGGGTGTGATTTGATTTTCGTCTAGAACATCAAAAATCCTTCAGGATGCTCCAAAATGACTCATCTATATCTATAATGATAGATCTTGATTAGGAGTATCTTTTTCTAGTACATGTCAAGTATCTTTTTTGAAGTCTTGATCGATTTTGGGGGTTGGGAAGGATCAGGTGATGGTTTTGGGTGTGATTTGATTTTCGTCTAGAACATCAAAAATCCTTCAGGAAGCTCCAAAATGACTCATCTATATCTATAATGATAGATCTTGATTAGGAGTATCTTTTTCTAGTACATGTCAAGTATCTATTTTGAAGTCTTGATCGATTTTGGGGGTTGGGAAGGATCAGGTGATGGTTTTGGGTGTGATTTGATTTTTGTCTAGAACATCAAAAATCCTTCAAGATGCTCCAAAATGACTCATCTATATCTATAATGATAGATCTTGATTAGGAGTATCTTTTTCTAGTACATGTCAAGTATCTATTTTGAAGTCTTGATCGATTTTGGGGGTTGGGAAGGATCAGGTGATGGTTTTGGGTGTGATTTGATTTTCGTCTAGAACATCAAAAATCCTTCAGGATGCTCCAAAATGTATCATCTATATCTATAATGATAGAACTTGATTAGGAGTATCTTTTTCTAGTACATGTCAAGTATCTATTTTGAAGTCTTGATCGATTTTGGGGGTTGGGAAGGATCAGGTGATGGTTTTGGGTGTGATTTGATTTTCGTCTAGAACATCAAAAATCCTTCAGGATGCTCCAAAATGACTCGTCTATATCTATAATGATAGATCTTGATTAGGAGTATCTTTTTCTACTACATGTCAAGTATCTATTTTGAAGTCTTGATCGATTTTGGGGGTTGGGAAGGATCAGGTGATGGTTTTGGGTGTGATTTGATTTTCGTCTAGAACATCAAAAATCCTTCAGGATGCTCCAAAATGACTCATCTATATCTATAATGATAGATCTTGATTAGGAGTATCTTTTTCTAGTACATGTCAAGTATCTATTTTGAAGTCTTGATCGATTTTGGGGGTTGGGAAGGATCAGGTGATGGTTTTGGGTGTGATTTGATTTTCGTCTAGAACATCAAAAATCCTTCAGGATGCTCCAAAATGACTTATCTATATCTATAATGATAGATCTTGATTAGGAGTATCTTTTTCTAGTACATGTCAAGTATCTATTTTGAAGTCTTGATCGATTTTGGGGGTTGGGAAGGATCAGGTGATGGTTTTGGGTGTGATTTGATTTTCGTCTAGAACATCAAAAATCCTTCAGGATGCTCCAAAATGACTCATCTATATCTATAATGATAGATCTTGATTAGGAGTATCTTTTTCTAGTACATGTCAAGTATCTATTTTGAAGTCTTGATCGATTTTGGGGGTTGGGAAGGATCAGGTGATGGTTTTGGGTGTGATTTGATTTTCGTCTAGAACATCAAAAATCCTTCAGGATGCTCCAAAATGACTCATCTATATCTATAATGATAGATCTTGATTAGGAGTATCTTTTTCTAGTACATGTCAAGTATCTATTTTGAAGTCTTGATCGATTTTGGGGGTTGGGAAGGATCAGGTGATGGTTTTGGGTGTGATTTGATTTTCGTCTAGAACATCAAAAATCCTTCAGGATGCTCCAAAATGACTCATCTATATCTATAATGATAGATCTTGATTAGGAGTATCTTTTTCTAGTACATGTCAAGTATCTATTTTGAAGTCTTGATCGATTTTGGGGGTTGGGAAGGATCAGGTGATGGTTTTGGGTGTGATTTGATTTTCGTCTAGAACATCAAAAATCCTTCAGGATGCTCCAAAATGACTCATCTATATCTATAATGATAGATCTTGATTAGGAGTATCTTTTTCTAGTACATGTCAAGTATCTATTTTGAAGTCTTGATCGATTTTGGGGGTTGGGAAGGATCAGGTGATGGTTTTGGGTGTGATTTGATTTTCGTCTAGAACATCAAAAATCCTTCAGGATGCTCCAAAATGACTCATCTATATCTATAATGATAGATCTTGATTAGGAGTATCTTTTTCTAGTACATGTCAAGTATCTATTTTGAAGTCTTGATCGATTTTGGGGGTTGGGAAGGATCAGGTGATGGTTTTGGGTGTGATTTGATTTTCGTCTAGAACATCAAAAATCCTTCAGGATGCTCCAAAATGACTCATCTATATCTATAATGATAGATCTTGATTAGGAGTATCTTTTTCTAGTACATGTCAAGTATCTATTTTGAAGTCTTGATCGATTTTGGGGGTTGGGAAGGATCAGGTGATGGTTTTGGGTGTGATTTGATTTTCGTCTAGAACATCAAAAATCCTTCAGGATGCTCCAAAATGACTCATCTATATCTATAATGATAGATCTTGATTAGGAGTATCTTTTTCTAGTACATGTCAAGTATCTATTTTGAAGTCTTGATCGATTTTGGGGGTTGGGAAGGATCAGGTAATGGTTTTGGGTGTGATTTGATTTTCGTCTAGAACATCAAAAATCCTTCAGGATGCTCCAAAATGACTCATCTATATCTATAATGATAGATCTTGATTAGGAGTATCTTTTTCTTGTACATGTCAAGTATCTATTTTGAAGTCTTGATCGATTTTGGGGGTTGGGAAGGATCAGGTGATGGTTTTGGGTGTGATTTGATTTTGGTCTAGAACATCAAAAATCCTTCAGGATGCTCCAAAATGACTCATCTATATCTATAATAATAGATCTTGATTAGGAGTATCTTTTTCTAGTACATGTCAAGTATCTATTTTGAAGTGTTGATCGATTTTGGGGGTTGGGAAGGATCAGGTGATGGTTTTGGGTGTGATTTGATTTTCGTCTAGAACATCAAAAATCCTTCAGGATGCTCCAAAATGACTCATCTATATCTATAATGATAGATCTTGATTAGGAGTATCTTTTTCTAGTACATGTCAAGTATTTTTTTTGAAGTCTTGTTCGATTTTGGGGGTTGGGAAGGATCAGGTGATGGTTTTGGGTGTGATTTGATTTTCGTCTAGAACATCAAAAATCCTTCAGGATGCTCCAAAATGACTCATCTATATCTATAATGATAGATCTTGATTAGGAGTATCTTTTTCTAGTACATGTCAAGTATCTATTTTGAAGTCTTGATCGATTTTGGGGGTTGGGAAGGATCAGGTGATGGTTTTGGGTGTGATTTGATTTTCGTCTAGAACATCAAAAATCCTTCAGGATGCTCCAAAATGACTCATCTATATCTATAATGATAGATCTTGATTAGGAGTATCTTTTTCTAGTACATGTCAAGTATCTATTTTGAAGTCTTGATCGATTTTGGGGGTTGGGAAGGATCAGGTGATGGTTTTGGGTGTGATTTGATTTTCGTCTAGAACATCAAAAATCCTTCAGGATGCTCCAAAATGACTCATCTATATCTATAATGATAGATCTTGATTAGGAGTATCTTTTTTTAGTACATGTCAAGTATCTATTTTGAAGTCTTGATCGATTTTGGGGGTTGGGAAGGATCAGGTGATGGTTTTGGGTGTGATTTGATTTTCGTCTAGAACATCAAAAATCCTTCAGGATGCTCCAAAATGACTCATCTATATCTATAATGATAGATCTTGATTAGGAGTATCTTTTTCTAGTACATGTCAAGTATCTATTTTGAAGTCTTGATCGATTTTGGGGGTTGGGAAGGATCAGGTGATGGTTTTGGGTGTGATTTGATTTTCGTCTAGAACATCAAAAATCCTTCAGGATGCTCCAAAATGACTCATCTATATCTATAATGATAGATCTTGATTAGGAGTATCTTTTTCTAGTACATGTCAAGTATCTATTTTGAAGTCTTGATCGATTTTGGGGGTTGGGAAGGATCAGGTGATGGTTTTGGGTGTGATTTGATTTTCGTCTAGAACATCAAAAATCCTTCAGGATGCTACAAAATGACTCATCTATATCTATAATGATAGATCTTGATTAGGAGTATCTTTTTCTAGTACATGTCAAGTATCTATTTTGAAGTCTTGATCGATTTTGGGGGTTGGGAAGGATTAGGTGATGGTTTTGGGTGTGATTTGATTTTCGTCTAGAACATCAAAAATCCTTCAGGATGCTCCAAAATGACTCATCTATATCTATAATGATAGATCTTGATTAGGAGTATCTTTTTCTAGTACATGTCAAGTATCTATTTTGAAGTCTTGAGCGATTTTGGGGGTTGGGAAGGATCAGGTGATGGTTTTGGGTGTGATTTGATTTTCGTCTAGAACATCAAAAATCCTTCAGGATGCTCCAAAATGACTCATCTATATCTATAATGATAGATCTTGATTAGGAGTATCTTTTTCTAGTACATGTCAAGTATCTATTTTGAAGTCTTGATCGATTTTGGGGGTTGGGAAGGATCAGGTGATGGTTTTGGGTGTGATTTGATTTTCGTCTAGAACATCAAAAATCCTTCAGGATGCTACAAAATGACTCATCTATATCTATAATGATAGATCTTGATTAGGAGTATCTTTTTCTAGTACATGTCAAGTATCTATTTTGAAGTCTTGATCGATTTTGGGGGTTGGGAAGGATCAGGTGATGGTTTTGGGTGTGATTTGATTTTCGTCTAGAACATCAAAAATCCTTCAGGATGCTCCAAAATGACTCATCTATATCTATAATGATAGATCTTGATTAGAAGTATCTTTTTCTAGTACATGTCAAGTATCTATTTTGAAGTCTTGATCGATTTTGGGGGTTGGGAAGGATCAGGTGATGGTTTTGGGTGTGATTTGATTTTCGTCTAGAACATCAAAAATCCTTCAGGATGCTCCAAAATGACTCATCTATATCTATAATGATAGATCTTGATTAGGAGTATCTTTTTCTAGTACATGTCAAGTATCTATTTTGAAGTCTTGATCGATTTTGGGAGTTGGGAAGAATCAGGTGATGGTTTTGGGTGTGATTTGATTTTCGTCTAGAACATCAAAAATCCTTCAGGATGCTCCAAAATGACTCATCTATATCTATAATGATAGATCTTGATTAGGAGTATCTTTTTCTAGTACATGTCAAGTATCTATTTTGAAGTCTTGATCGATTTTGGGGGTTGGGAAGGATCAGGTGATGGTTTTGGGTGTGATTTGATTTTCGTCTAGAACATCAAAAATCCTTCAGGATGCTCCAAAATGACTCATCTATATCTATAATGATAGATCTTGATTAGGAGTATCTTTTTCTAGTACATGTCAAGTATCTATTTTGAAGTCTTGATCGATTTTGGGGGTTGGGAAGGATCAGGTGATGGTTTTGGGTGTGATTTGATTTTCGTCTAGAACATCAAAAATCCTTCAGGATGCTCCAAAATGACTCATCTATATCTATAATGATAGATCTTGATTAGGAGTATCTTTTTCTTGTACATGTCAAGTATCTATTTTGAAGTCTTGATCGATTTTGGGGGTTGGGAAAGATCAGGTGATGGTTTTGGGTGTGATTTGATTTTCGTCTAGAACATCAAAAATCCTTCAGGATGCTCCAAAATGACTTATCTATATCTATAATGATAGATCTTGATTAGGAGTATCTTTTTCTAGTACATGTCAAGTATCTATTCTGAAGTCTTTATCGATTTTGGGGGTTGGGAAGGATCAGGTGATGGTTTTGGGTGTGATTTGATTTTCGTCTAGAACATCAAAAATCCTTCAGGATGCTCCAAAATGACTCATCTATATCTATAATGATAGATCTTGATTAGGAGTATCTTTTTCTAGTACATGTCAAGTATCTATTTTGAAGTCTTGATCGATTTTGGGGGTTGGGAAGGATCAGGTGATGGTTTTGGGTGTGATTTGATTTTCGTCTAGAACATCAAAAATCCTTCAGGATGCTCCAAAATGACTCATCTATATCTATAATGATAGATCTTGATTAGGAGTATCTTTTTCTAGTACATGTCAAGTATCTATTTTGAAGTCTTGATCGATTTTGGGGGTTGGGAAGGATCAGGTGATGGTTTTGGGTGTGATTTGATTTTCGTCTAGAACATCAAAAATCCTTCAGGATGCTCCAAAATGACTCATCTATATCTATAATGATAGATCTTGATTAGGAGTATCTTTTTCTAGTACATGTCAAGTATCTATTTTGAAGTCTTGATCGATTTTGGGGGTTGGGAAGGATCAGGTGATGGTTTTGGGTGTGATTTGATTTTCGTCTAGAACATCAAAAATCCTTCAGGATGCTCCAAAATGACTCATCTATATCTATAATGATAGATCTTGATTAGGAGTATCTTTTTCTAGTACATGTCAAGTATCTATTTTGAAGTCTTGATCGATTTTGGGGGTTGGGAAGGATCAGGTGATGGTTTTGGGTGTGATTTGATTTTCGTCTAGAACATCAAAAATCCTTCAGGATGCTCCAAAATGACTCATCTATATCTATAATGATAGATCTTGATTAGGAGTATCTTTTTCTAGTACATGTCAAGTATCTATTTTGAAGTCTTGATCGATTTTGGGGGTTGGGAAGGATCAGGTGATGGTTTTGGGTGTGATTTGATTTTCGTCTAGAACATCAAAAATCCTTCAGGATGCTCCAAAATGACTCATCTATATCTATAATGATAGATCTTGATTAGGAGTATCTTTTTCTTGTACATGTCAAGTATCTATTTTGAAGTCTTGATCGATTTTGGGGGTTGGGAAGGATCAGGTGATGGTTTTGGGTGTGATTTGATTTTCGTCTAGAACATCAAAAATCCTTCAGGATGCTCCAAAATGACTTATCTATATCTATAATGATAGATCTTGATTAGGAGTATCTTTTTCTAGTACATGTCAAGTATCTATTCTGAAGTCTTTATCGATTTTGGGGGTTGGGAAGGATCAGGTGATGGTTTTGGGTGTGATTTGATTTTCGTCTAGAACATCAAAAATCCTTCAGGATGCTCCAAAATGACTCATCTATATCTATGATGATAGATCTTGATTAGGAGTATCTTTTTCTATTACATGTCAAGTATCTATTTTGAAGTCTTGATCGATTTTGGGGGTTGGGAAGGATCAGGTGATGGTTTTGGGTGTGATTTGATTTTCGTCTAGAACATCAAAAATCCTTCAGGATGCTCCAAAATGACTCATCTATATCTATAATGATAGATCTTGATTAGGAGTATCTTTTTCTATTACATGTCAAGTATCTATTTTGAAGTCTTGATCGATTTTGGGGGTTGGGAAGGATCAGGTGATGGTTTTGGGTGTGATTTGATTTTCGTCTAGAACATCAAAAATCCTTCAGGATGCTACAAAATGACTCATCTATATCTATAATGATAGATCTTGATTAGGAGTATCTTTTTCTAGTACATGTCAAGTATCTATTTTGAAGTCTTGATCGATTTTGGGGGTTGGGAAGGATCAGGTGATGGTTTTGGGTGTGATTTGATTTTCGTCTAGAACATCAAAAATCCTTCAGGATGCTCCAAAATGACTCATCTATATCTATAATGATAGATCTTGATTAGAAGTATCTTTTTCTAGTACATGTCAAGTATCTATTTTGAAGTCTTGATCGATTTTGGGGGTTGGGAAGGATCAGGTGATGGTTTTGGGTGTGATTTGATTTTCGTCTAGAACATCAAAAATCCTTCAGGATGCTCCAAAATGACTCATCTATATCTATAATGATAGATCTTGATTAGGAGTATCTTTTTCTAGTACATGTCAAGTATCTATTTTGAAGTCTTGATCGATTTTGGGAGTTGGAAAAATCAGGTGATGGTTTTGGGTGTGATTTGATTTTCGTCTAGAACATCAAAAATCCTTCAGGATGCTCCAAAATGACTCATCTATATCTATAATGATAGATCTTGATTAGGAGTATCTTTTTCTAGTACATGTCAAGTATCTATTTTGAAGTCTTGATCGATTTTGGGGGTTGGGAAGGATCAGGTGATGGTTTTGGGTGTGATTTGATTTTCGTCTAGAACATCAAAAATCCTTCAGGATGCTCCAAAATGACTCATCTATATCTATAATGATAGATCTTGATTAGGAGTATCTTTTTCTAGTACATGTCAAGTATCTATTTTGAAGTCTTGATCGATTTTGGGGGTTGGGAAGGATCAGGTGATGGTTTTGGGTGTGATTTGATTTTCGTCTAGAACATCAAAAATCCTTCAGGATGCTCCAAAATGACTCATCTATATCTATAATGATAGATCTTGATTAGGAGTATCTTTTTCTTGTACATGTCAAGTATCTATTTTGAAGTCTTGATCGATTTTGGGGGTTGGGAAGGATCAGGTGATGGTTTTGGGTGTGATTTGATTTTCGTCTAGAACATCAAAAATCCTTCAGGATGCTCCAAAATGACTTATCTATATCTATAATGATAGATCTTGATTAGGAGTATCTTTTTCTAGTACATGTCAAGTATCTATTCTGAAGTCTTTATCGATTTTGGGGGTTGGGAAGGATCAGGTGATGGTTTTGGGTGTGATTTGATTTTCGTCTAGAACATCAAAAATCCTTCAGGATGCTCCAAAATGACTCATCTATATCTATAATGATAGATCTTGATTAGGAGTATCTTTTTCTAGTACATGTCAAGTATCTATTTTGAAGTCTTGATCGATTTTGGGGGTTGGGAAGGATCAGGTGATGGTTTTGGGTGTGATTTGATTTTCGTCTAGAACATCAAAAATCCTTCAGGATGCTCCAAAACGACTCATCTATATCTATAATGATAGATCTTGATTAGGAGTATCTTTTTCTAGTACATGTCAAGTATCTATTTTGAAGTCTTGATCGATTTTGGGGGTTGGGAAGGATCAGGTGATGGTTTGATCTATAATGATAGATCTTGATTAGGAGTATCTTTTTCTAGTACATGTCAAGTATCTATTTTGAAGTCTTGATCGATTTTGACTCATCTATATCTATAATGATAGATCTTGATTAGGAGTATCTTTTTCTAGTACATGTCAAGTATCTATTTTGAAGTCTTGATCGATTTTGGGGGTTGGGAAGGATCAGGTGATGGTTTTGGGTGTGATTTGATTTTCGTCTAGAACATCAAAAATCCTTCAGGATGCTCCAAAATGACTCATCTATATCTATAATGATAGATCTTGATTAGGAGTATCTTTTTCTAGTACATGTCAAGTATCTATTTTGAAGTCTTGATCGATTTTGGGGGTTGGGAAGGATCAGGTGATGGTTTTGGGTGTGATTTGATTTTCGTCTAGAACATCAAAAATCCTTCAGGATGCTCCAAAATGACTCATCTATATCTATAATGATAGATCTTGATTAGGAGTATCTTTTTCTAGTACATGTCAAGTATCTATTTTGAAGTCTTGATCGATTTTGGGGGTTGGGAAGGATCAGGTGATGGTTTTGGGTGTGATTTGATTTTCGTCTAGAACATCAAAAATCCTTCAGGATGCTCCAAAATGACTCATCTATATCTATAATGATAGATCTTGATTAGGAGTATCTTTTTCTAGTACATGTCAAGTATCTATTTTGAAGTCTTGATCGATTTTGGGGGTTGGGAAGGATCAGGTGATGGTTTTGGGTGTGATTTGATTTTCGTCTAGAACATCAAAAATCCTTCAGGATGCTCCAAAATGACTCATCTATATCTATAATGATAGATCTTGATTAGGAGTATCTTTTTCTTGTACATGTCAAGTATCTATTTTGAAGTCTTGATCGATTTTGGGGGTTGGGAAGGATCAGGTGATGGTTTTGGGTGTGATTTGATTTTCGTCTAGAACATCAAAAATCCTTCAGGATGCTCCAAAATGACTTATCTATATCTATAATGATAGATCTTGATTAGGAGTATCTTTTTCTAGTACATGTCAAGTATCTATTCTGAAGTCTTTATCGATTTTGGGGGTTGGGAAGGATCAGGTGATGGTTTTGGGTGTGATTTGATTTTCGTCTAGAACATCAAAAATCCTTCAGGATGCTCCAAAATGACTCATCTATATCTATAATGATAGATCTTGATTAGGAGTATCTTTTTCTATTACATGTCAAGTATCTATTTTGAAGTCTTGATCGATTTTGGGGGTTGGGAAGGATCAGGTGATGGTTTTGGGTGTGATTTGATTTTCGTCTAGAACATCAAAAATCCTTCAGGATGCTCCAAAATGACTCATCTATATCTATAATGATAGATCTTGATTAGGAGTATCTTTTTCTAGTACATGTCAAGTATCTATTTTGAAGTCTTGATCGATTTTGGGGGTTGGGAAGGATCAGGTGATGGTTTTGGGTGTGATTTGATTTTCGTCTAGAACATCAAAAATCCTTCAGGATGCTCCAAAATGACTCATCTATATCTATAATGATAGATCTTGATTAGGAGTATCTTTTTCTAGTACATGTCAAGTATCTATTTTGAAGTCTTGATCGATTTTGGGGGTTGGGAAGGATCAGGTGATGGTTTTGGGTGTGATTTGATTTTCGTCTAGAACATCAAAAATCCTTCAGGATGCTCCAAAATGACTCATCTATATCTATAATGATAGATCTTGATTAGGAGTATCTTTTTCTAGTACATGTCAAGTATCTATTTTGAAGTCTTGATCGATTTTGGGGGTTGGGAAGGATCAGGTGATGGTTTTGGGTGTGATTTGATTTTCGTCTAGAACATCAAAAATCCGTCAGGATGCTCCAAAATGACTCATCTATATCTTTAATGATAGATCTTGATTAGGAGTATCTTTTTCTAGTACATGTCAAGTATCTATTTTGAAGTCTTGATCGATTTTGGGGGTTGTGAAGGATCAGGTGATGGTTTTGGGTGTGATTTGATTTTCGTCTAGAACATCAAAAATCCTTCAGGATGCTCCAAAATGACTCATCTATATCTATAATGATAGATCTTGATTAGGAGTATCTTTTTCTAGTACATGTCAAGTATCTATTTTGAAGTCTTGATCGATTTTGGGGGTTGGGAAGGATCAGGTGATGGTTTTGGGTGTGATTTGATTTTCGTCTAGAACATCAAAAATGCTTCAGGATGCTCCAAAATGACTCATCTATATCTATAATGATAGATCTTGATTAGGAGTATCTTTTTCTAGTACATGTCAAGTATCTATTTTGAAGTCTTGATCGATTTTGGGGGTTGGGAAGGATCAGGTGATGGTTTTGGGTGTGATTTGATTTTCGTCTAGAACATCAAAAATCCTTCAGGATGCTCCAAAATGACTCATCTATATCTATAATGATAGATCTTGATTAGGAGTATCTTTTTCTAGTACATGTCAAGTATCTATTTTGAAGTCTTGATCGATTTTGGGGGTTGGGAAGGATCAGGTGATGGTTTTGGGTGTGATTTGATTTTCGTCTAGAACATCAAAAATCCTTCAGGATGCTCCAAAATGACTCATCTATATCTATAATGATAGATCTTGATTAGGAGTATCTTTTTCTAGTACATGTCAAGTATCTATTTTGAAGTCTTGATCGATTTTGGGGGTTGGGAAGGATCAGGTGATGGTTTTGGGTGTGATTTGATTTTCGTCTAGAACATCAAAAATCCTTCAGGATGCTCCAAAATGACTCATCTATATCTATAATGATAGATCTTGATTAGGAGTATCTTTTTCTAGTACATGTCAAGTATCTATTTTGAAGTCTTGATCGATTTTGGGGGTTGGGAAGGATCAGGTGATGGTTTTGGGTGTGATTTGATTTTCGTCTAGAACATCAAAAATCCTTCAGGATGCTCCAAAATGACTCATCTATATCTATAATGATAGATCTTGATTAGGAGTATCTTTTTCTAGTACATGTCAAGTATCTATTTTGAAGTCTTGATCGATTTTGGGGGTTGGGAAGGATCAGGTGATGGTTTTGGGTGTGATTTGATTTTTGTCTAGAACATCAAAAATCCTTCAGGATGCTCCAAAATAACTCATCTATATCTATAATGATAGATCTTGATTAGGAATATCTTTTTCTAGTACATGTCAAGTATCTATTTTGAAGTCTTGATCGATTTTGGGGGTTGGGAAGGATCAGGTGATGGTTTTGGGTGTGATTTGATTTTCGTCTAGAACATCAAAAATCCTTCAGGATGCTCCAAAATGACTCATCTATATCTATAATGATAGATCTTGATTAGGAGTATCTTTTTCTAGTACATGTCAAGTATCTATTTTGAAGTCTTGATCGATTTTGGGGGTTGGGAAGGATCAGGTGATGGTTTTGGGTGTGATTTGATTTTCGTCTAGAACATCAAAAATCCTTCAGGATGCTCCAAAATGACTCATCTATATCTATAATGATAGATCTTAATTAGGAGTATCTTTTTCTAGTACATGTCAAGTATCTATTTTGAAGTCTTGATCAATTTTGGAGGTTGGGAAGGATCAGGTGATGGTTTTGGGTGTGATTTGATTTTCGTCTAGAACATCAAAAATCCTTCAGGATGCTCCAAAATGACTCATCTATATCTATAATGATAGATCTTGATTAGGAGTATCTTTTTCTAGTACATGTCAAGTATCTATTTTGAAGTCTTGATCGATTTTGGGGGTTGGGAAGGATCAGGTGATGGTTTTGGGTGTGATTTGATTTTCGTCTAGAACATCAAAAATCCTTCAGGATGCTCCAAAATGACTCATCTATATCTATAATGATAGATCTTGATTAGGAGTATCTTTTTCTAGTACATGTCAAGTATCTATTTTGAAGTCTTGATCGATTTTGGGGGTTGGGAAGGATCAGGTGATGGTTTTGGGTGTGATTTGATTTTCGTCTAGAACATCAAAAATCTTTCAGGATGCTCCAAAATGACTCATCTATATCTATAATGATAGATCTTGATTAGGAGTATCTTTTTCTAGTACATGTCAAGTATCTATTTTGAAGTCTTGATCGATTTTGGGGGTTGGGAAGGATCAGGTGATGGTTTTGGGTGTGATTTGATTTTCGTCTAGAACATCAAAAATCCTTCAGGATGCTCCAAAATGACTCATCTATATCTATAATGATAGATCTTGATTAGGAGTATCTTTTTCTAGTACATGTCAAGTATCTATTTTGAAGTCTTGATCGATTTTGGGGGTTGGGAAGGATCAGGTGATGGTTTTGGGTGTGATTTGATTTTCGTCTAGAACATCAAAAATCCTTCAGGATGCTCCAAAATGACTCATCTATATCTATAATGATAGATCTTGATTAGGAGTATCTTTTTCTAGTACATGTCAAGTATCTATTTTGAAGTCTTGATCGATTTTGGGGGTTGGGAAGGATCAGGTGATGGTTTTGGGTGTGATTCGATTTTCGTCTAGAACATCAAAAATCCTTCAGGATGCTCCAAAATGACTCATCTATATCTATAATGATAGATCTTGATTAGGAGTATCTTTTTCTAGTACATGTCAAATATCTATTTTGAAGTCTTGATCGATTTTGGGGGTTGGGAAGGATCAGGTGATGGTTTTGAGTGTGATTTGATTTTCGTCTAGAACATCAAAAATCCTTCAGGATGCTCCAAAATGACTCATCTATATCTATAATGATAGATCTTGATTAGGAGTATCTTTTTCTAGTACATGTCAAGTATCTATTTTGAAGTCTTGATCGATTTTGGGGGTTGGGAAGGATCAGGTGATGGTTTTGGGTGTGATTTGATTTTCGTCTAGAACATCAAAAATCCTTCAGGATGCTCCAAAATGACTCATCTATATCTATAATGATAGATCTTGATTAGGAGTACCTTTTTCTAGTACATGTCAAGTATCTATTTTGAAGTCTTGATCGATTTTGGGGGTTGGGAAGGATCAGGTGATGGTTTTGGGTGTGATTTGATTTTCGTCTAGAACATCAAAAATCCTTCAGGATGCTCCAAAATGACTCATCTATATCTATAATGATAGATCTTGATTAGGAGTATCTTTTTCTAGTACATGTCAAGTATCTATTTTGAAGTCTTGATCGATTTTGGGGGTTGGGAAGGATCAGGTGATGGTTTTGGGTGTGATTTGATTTTCGTCTAGAACATCAAAAATCCTTCAGGATGCTCCAAAATGACTCATCTATATCTATAATGATAGATCTTGATTAGGAGTATCTTTTTCTAGTACATGTCAAGTATCTATTTTGAAGTCTTGATCGATTTTGGGGGTTGGGAAGGATCAGGTGATGGTTTTGGGTGTGATTTGATTTTCGTCTAGAACATCAAAAATCCTTCAGGATGCTCCAAAATGACTCATCTATATCTCTAATGATAGATCCTGATAAGGAGTATCTTTTTCTAGTACATGTCAAGTATCTATTTTGAAGTCTTGATCGATTTTGGGGGTTGGGAAGGATCAGGTGATGGTTTTGGGTGTGATTTGATTTTCGTCTAGAACATCAAAAATCCTTCAGGATGCTCCAAAATGACTCATCTATATCTATAATGATAGATCTTGATTAGGAGTATCTTTTTCTAGTACATGTCAAGTATCTATTTTGAAGTCTTGATCGATTTTGGGGGTTGGGAAGGATCAGGTGATGGTTTTGGGTGTGATTTGATTTGCGTCTAGAACATCAAAAATCCTTCAGGATGCTCCAAAATGACTCATCTATATCTATAATGATAGATCTTGATTAGGAGTATCTTTTTCTAGTACATGTCAAGTATCTATTTTGAAGTCTTGATCGATTTTGGGGGTTGGGAAGGATCAGGTGATGGTTTTGGGTGTGATTTGATTTTCGTCTAGAACATCAAAAATCCTTCAGGATGCTCCAAAATGACTCATCTATATCTATAATGATAGATCTTGATTAGGAGTATGTTTTTCTAGTACATGTCAAGTATCTATTTTGAAGTCTTCTTCGATTTTGGGGGTTGGGAAGGATCAGGTGATGGTTTTGGGTGTGATTTGATTTTCGTCTAGAACATCAAAAATCCTTCAGGATGCTCCAAAATGACTCATCTATATCTATAATGATAGATCTTGATTAGGAGTATCTTTTTCTAGTACATGTCAAGTATCTATTTTGAAGTCTTGATCGATTTTGGGGGTTGGGAAGGATCAGGTGATGGTTTTGGGTGTGATTTGATTTTCGTCTAGAACATCAAAAATCCTTCAGGATGCTCCAAAATGACTCATCTATATCTATAATGATAGATCTTGATTAGGAGTATGTTTTTCTAGTACATGTCAAGTATCTATTTTGAAGTCTTGATCGATTTTGGGGGTTGGGAAGGATCAGGTGATGGTTTTGGGTGTGATTTGATTTTCGTCTAGAACATCAAAAATCCTTCAGGATGCTCCAAAATGACTCATCTATATCTATAATGATAGATCTTGATTAGGAGTATCTTTTTCTAGTACATGTCAAGTATCTATTTTGAAGTCTTGATCGATTTTGGGGGTTGGGAAGGATCAGGTGATGGTTTTGGGTGTGATTTGATTTTCGTCTAGAACATCAAAAATCCTTCAGGATGCTCCAAAATGACTCATCTATATCTATAATGATAGATCTTGATTAGGAGTATCTTTTTCTAGTACATGTCAAGTATCTATTTTGAAGTCTTGATCGATTTTGGGGGTTGGGAAGGATCAGGTGATGGTTTTGGGTGTGATTTGATTTTCGTCTAGAACATCAAAAATCCTTCAGGATGCTCCAAAATGACTCATCTATATCTATAATGATAGATCTTGATTAGGAGTATCTTTTTCTAGTACATGTCAAGTATCTATTTTGAAGTCTTGATCGATTTTGGGGGTTGGGAAGGATCAGGTGATGGTTTTGGGTGTGATTTGATTTTCGTCTAGAACATCAAAAATCCTTCAGGATGCTCCAAAATGACTCATCTATATCTATAATGATAGATCTTGATTAGGAGTATCTTTTTCTAGTACATGTCAAGTATCTATTTTGAAGTCTTGATCGATTTTGGGGGTTGGGAAGGATCAGGTGATGGTTTTGGGTGTGATTTGATTTTCGTCTAGAACATCAAAAATCCTTCAGGATGCTCTAAGATGACTCATCTATATCTATAATGATAGATCTTGATTAGGAGTATCTTTTTCTAGTACATGTCAAGTATCTATTTTGAAGTCTTGATCGATTTTGGGGGTTGGGAAGGATCAGGTGATGGTTTTGGGTGTGATTTGATTTTCGTCTAGAACATCAAAAATCCTTCAGGATGCTCCAAAATGACTCGTCTATATCTATAATGATAGATCTTGATTAGGAGTATCTTTTTCTAGTACATGTCAAGTATCTATTTTGAAGTCTTGATCGATTTTGGGGGTTGGGGAGGATCAGGTGATGGTTTTGGGTGTGATTTGATTTTCGTCTAGAACATCAAAAATCCTTCAGGATGCTCCAAAATGACTCATCTATATCTATAATGATAGATCTTGATTAGGAGTATCTTTTTCTAGTACATGTCAAGTATCTATTTTGAAGTCTTGATCGATTTTGGGGGTTGGGAAGGATCAGGTGATGGTTTTGGGTGTGATTTGATTTTCGTCTAGAACATCAAAAATCCTTCAGGATGCTCCAAAATGACTCATCTATATCTATAATGATAGATCTTGATTAGGAGTATCTTTTTCTAGTACATGTCAAGTATCTATTTTGAAGTCTTGATCGATTTTGGGGGTTGGGAAGGATCAGGTGATGGTTTTGGGTGTGATTTGATTTTCGTCTAGAACATCAAAAATCCTTCAGGATGCTCCAAAATGACTCATCTATATCTATAATGATAGATCTTGATTAGGAGTATCTTTTTCTAGTACATGTCAAGTATCTATTTTGAAGTCTTGATCGATTTTGGGGGGTTGGGAAGGATCAGGTGATGGTTTTGGGTGTGATTTGATTTTCGTCTAGAACATCAAAAATCCTTCAGAATGCTCCAAAATGACTCATCTATATCTATAATGATAGATCTTGATTAGGAGTATCTTTTTCTAGTACATGTCAAGTATCTATTTTGAAGTCTTGATCGATTTTGGGGGTTGGGAAGGATCAGGTGATGGTTTTGGGGTGTGATTTGATTTTCGTCTAGAACATCAAAAATTCTTCAGGATGCTCCAAAATGACTCATCTATATCTATAATGATAGATCTTGATTAGGAGTATCTTTTTCTAGTACATGTCAAGTATCTATTTTGAAGTCTTGATCGATTTTTGGGGGTTGGGAAGGATCAGGTGATGGTTTTGGGTGTGATTTGATTTTCGTCTAGAACATCAAAAATCCTTCAGGATGCTCCAAAATGACTCATCTATATCTATAATGATAGATCTTGATTAGGAGTATCTTTTTCTAGTACATGTCAAGTATCTATTTTGAAGTCTTGATCGATTTTGGGGGTTGGGAAGGATCAGGTGATGGTTTTGGGTGTGATTTGATTTTCGTCTAGAACATCAAAAATCCTTCAGGATGCTCCAAAATGACTCATCTATATCTATAATGATAGATCTTGATTAGGAGTATCTTTTTCTAGTACATGTCAAGTATCTATTTTGAAGTCTTGATCGATTTTGGGGGTTGGGAAGGATCAGGTGATGGTTTTGGGTGATTTGATTTTCGTCTAGAACATCAAAAATCCTTCAGGATGCTTCAAAATGACTCATCTATATCTATAATGATAGATCTTGATTAGGAGTATCTTTTTCTAGTACATGTCAAGTATCTATTTTGAAGTCTTGATCGATTTTGGGGGTTGGGAAGGATCAGGTGATGGTTTTGGGTGTGATTTGATTTTCGTCTAGAACATCAAAAATCCTTCAGGATGCTCCAAAATGACTCAACTATATCTATAATGATAGATCTTCATAAGGAGTATCTTTTTCTAGTACATATCAAGTATCTATTTTGAAGTCTTGATCGATTTTGGGGGTTGGGAAGGATCAGGTGATGGTTTTGGGTGTGATTTGATTTTCGTCTAGAACATCAAAAATCCTTCAGGATGCTCCAAAATGACTCATCTATATCTATAATGATAGATCTTGATTAGGAGTATCTTTTTCTAGTACATGTCAAGTATCTATTTTGAAGTCTTGATCGATTTTGGGGGTTGGGAAGGATCAGGTGATGGTTTTGGGTGTGATTTGATTTTCGTCTAGAACATCAAAAATCCTTCAGGATGCTCCAAAATGACTCATCTATATCTATAATGATAGATCTTGATTAGGAGTATCTTTTTCTAGTACATGTCAAGTATCTATTTTGAAGTCTTGATCGATTTTGGGGGTTGGGAAGGATCAGGTGATGGTTTTGGGTGTGATTTGATTTTCGTCTAGAACATCAAATATCCTTCAGGATGCTCCAAAATGACTCATCTATATCTATAATGATAGATCTTGATTAGGAGTATCTTTTTCTAGTACATGTCAAGTATCTATTTTGAAGTCTTGATCGATTTTGGGGGTTGGGAAGGATCAGGTGATGGTTTTGGGTGTGATTTGATTTTCGTCTAGAACATCAAAAATCCTTCAGGATGCTCCAAAATGACTCATCTATATCTATAATGATAGATCTTGATTAGGAGTATCTTTTTCTAGTACATGTCAAGTATCTATTTTGAAGTCTTGATCAATTTTGGGGGTTGGGAAGGATCATGTGATGGTTTTGGGTGTGATTGGATTTTCGTCTAGAACATCAAAAATCCTTCAGGATGCTCCAAAATGACTCATCTATATCTATAATGATAGATCTTGATTAGGAGTATCTTTTTCTAGTACATGTCAAGTATCTTTTTTGAAGTCTTGATCGATTTTGGGGGTTGGGAAGGATCAGGTGATGGTTTTGGGTGTGATTTGATTTTCGTCTAGAACATCAAAAATCCTTCAGGATGCTCCAAAATGACTCATCTATATCTATAATGATAGATCTTGATTAGGAGTATCTTTTTCTAGTACATGTCAAGTATCTATTTTGAAGTCTTGATCGATTTTGGGGGTTGGGAAGGATCAGGTGATGGTTTTGGGTGTGATTTGATTTTCGTCTAGAACATCAAAAATCCTTCAGGATGCTCCAAAATGACTTATCTATATCTATAATGATAGATCTTGATTAGGAGTATCTTTTTCTAGTACATGTCAAGTATCTATTTTGAAGTCTTGATCGATTTTGGGGGTTGGGAAGGATCAGGTGATGGTTTTGGGTGTGATTTGATTTTCGTCTAGAACATCAAAAATCCTTCAGGATGCTCCAAAATGACTCATCTATATCTATAATGATAGATCTTGATTAGGAGTATCTTTTTCTAGTACATGTCAAGTATCTATTTTGAAGTCTTGATCGATTTTGGGGGTTGGGAAGGATCAGCTGATGGTTTTGGGTGTGATTTGATTTTCGTCTAGAACATCAAAAATCCTTCAGGATGCTCCAAAATGACTCATCTATATCTATAATGATAGATCTTGATTAGGAGTATCTTTTTCTAGTACATGTCAAGTATCTATTTTGAAGTCTTGATCGATTTTGGGGTTGGGAAGGATCAGGTGATGGTTTTGGGTGTGATTTGATTTTCGTCTAGAACATCAAAAATCCTTCAGGATGCTCCAAAATGACTCATCTATATCTATAATGATAGATCTTGATTAGGAGTATCTTTTTCTAGTACATGTCAAGTATCTATTTTGAAGTCTTGATCGATTTTGGGGGGTTGGGAAGGATCAGGTGATGGTTTTGGGTGTGATTTGATTTTCGTCTAGAACATCAAAAATCCTTCAGGATGCTCCAAAATGACTCATCATATCTATAATGATAGATCTTGATTAGGAGTATCTTTTTCTAGTACATGTCAAGTATCTATTTTGAAGTCTTGATCGATTTTGGGGGTTGGGAAGGATCAGGTGATGGTTTTGGGTGTGATTTGATTTTCGTCTAGAACATCAAAAATCCTTCAGGATGCTCCAAAATGACTCATCTATATCTATAATGATAGATCTTGATTAGGAGTATCTTTTTCTAGTACATGTCAAGTATCTATTTTGAAGTCTTGATCGATTTTGGGGGTTGGGAAGGATCAGGTGATGGTTTTGGGTGTGATTTGATTTTCGTCTAGAACATCAAAAATCCTTCAGGATGCTCCAAAATGACTCATCTATATCTATAATGATAGATCTTGATTAGGAGTATCTTTTTCTAGTACATGTCAAGTATCTATTTTGAAGTCTTGATCGATTTTGGGGGTTGGGAAGGATCAGGTGATGGTTTTGGGTGTGATTTGATTTTCGTCTAGAACATCAAAAATCCTTCAGGATGCTCCAAAATGACTCATCTATATCTATAATGATAGATCTTGATTAGGAGTATCTTTTTCTAGTACATGTCAAGTATCTATTTTGAAGTCTTGATCGATTTTGGGGGTTGGGAAGGATCAGGTGATGGTTTTGGGTGTGATTTGATTTTCGTCTAGAACATCAAAAATCCTTCAGGATGCTCCAAAATGACTCATCTATATCTATAATGATAGATCTTGATTAGGAGTATCTTTTTCTAGTACATGTCAAGTATCTATTTTGAAGTCTTGATCGATTTTGGGGGTTGGGAAGGATCAGGGTGATGGTTTTGGGTGTGATTTGATTTTCGTCTAGAACATCAAAAATCCTTCAGGATGCTCCAAAATGACTCATCTATATCTATAATGATAGATCTTGATTAGGAGTATCTTTTTCTAGTACATGTCAAGTATCTATTTTGATGTCTTGATCGATTTTGGGGGTTGGGAAGGATCAGGTGATGGTTTTGGGTGTGATTTGATTTTCGTCTAGAACATCAAAAATCCTTCAGGATGCTCCAAAAATGACTCATCTATATCTATAATGATAGATCTTGATTAGGAGTATCTTTTTCTAGTACATGTCAAGTATCTATTTTGAAGTCTTGATCGATTTTGGGGGTTGGGAAGGATCAGGTGATGGTTTTGGGTGTGATTTGATTTTCGTCTAAAACATCAAAAATCCTTCGGGATGCTCCAAAATGACTCATCTATATCTATAATGATAGATCTTGATTAGGAGTATCTTTTTCTAGTACATGTCAAGTATCTATTTGAAGTCTTGATCGATTTTGGGGGTTGGGAAGGATCAGGTGATGGTTTTGGGTGTGATTTGATTTTCGTCTAGAACATCAAAAATCCTTCAGGATGCTCCAAAATGACTCATCTATATCTATAATGATAGATCTTGATTAGGAGTATCTTTTTCTAGTACATGTCAAGTATCTATTTTGAAGTCTTGATCGATTTTGGGGGTTGGGAAGGATCAGGTGATGGTTTTGGGTGTGATTTGATTTTCGTCTAGAACATCAAAAATCCTTCAGGATGCTCCAAAATGACTCATCTATATCTATAATGATAGATCTTGATTAGGAGTATCTTTTTCTAGTACATGTCAAGTATCTATTTTGAAGTCTTGATCGATTTTGGGGGTTGGGAAGGATCAGGTGATGGTTTTGGGTGTGATTTGATTTTCGTCTAGAACATCAAAAATCCTTCAGGATGCTCCAAAATGACTCATCTATATCTATAATGATAGATCTTGATTAGGAGTATCTTTTTCTAGTACATGTCAAGTATCTATTTTGAAGTCTTGATCGATTTTGGGGGTTGGGAAGGATCAGGTGATGGTTTTGGGTGTGATTTGATTTTCGTCTAGAACATCAAAAATCCTTCAGGATGCTCCAAAATGACTCATCTATATCTATAATGATAGATCTTGATTAGGAGTATCTTTTTCTAGTACATGTCAAGTATCTATTTTGAAGTCTTGATCGATTTTGGGGGTTGGGAAGGATCAGGTGATGGTTTTGGGTGTGATTTGATTTTCGTCTAGAACATCAAAAATCCTTCAGGATGCTCCAAAATGACTCATCTATATCTATAATGATAGATCTTGATTAGGTGTATCTTTTTCTAGTACATGTCAAGTATCTATTTTGAAGTCTTGATCGATTTTGGGGTTTGGGAAGGATCAGGTGATCGTTTTGGGTGTGATTTGATTTTCGTCTAGAACATCAAAAATCCTTCAGGATGCTCCAAAATGACTCATATATCTATAATGATAGATCTTGATTAGGAGTATCTTTTTCTAGTACATGTCAAGTATCTATTTTGAAGTCTTGATCGATTTTGGGGGTTGGGAAGGATCAGGTGATGGTTTTGGGTGTGATTTGATTTTCGTCTAGAACATCAAAAATCCTTCAGGATGCTCCAAAATGACTCATCTATATCTATAATGATAGATCTTGATTAGGAGTATCTTTTTCTAGTACATGTCAAGTATCTTTTTTGAAGTCTTGATCGATTTTGGGGGTTGGGAAGGATCAGGTGATGGTTTTGGGTGTGATTTGATTTTCGTCTAGAACATCAAAAATCCTTCAGGATGCTCCAAAATGACTCATCTATATCTATAATGATAGATCTTGATTAGGAGTATCTTTTTCTAGTACATGTCAAGTATCTATTTTGAAGTCTTGATCGATTTTGGGGGTTGGGAAGGATCAGGTGATGGTTTTGGGTGTGATTTGATTTTCGTCTAGAACATCAAAAATCCTTCAGGATGCTCCAAAATGACTCATCTATATCTATAATGATAGATCTTGATTCGGAGTATCTTTTTCTAGTACATGTCAAGTATCTATTTTGAAGTCTTGATCGATTTTGGGGGTTGGGAAGGATCAGGTGATGGTTTTGGGTGTGATTTGATTTTCGTCTAGAACATCAAAAATCCTTCAGGATGCTCCAAAATGACTCATCTATATCTATAATGATAGATCTTGATTAGGAGTATCTTTTTCTAGTACATGTCAAGTATCTATTTTGAAGTCTTGATCGGTTTTGGGGGTTGGGAAGGATCAGGTGATGGTTTTGGGTGTGATTTGATTTTCGTCTAGAACATCAAAAATCCTTCAGGATGCTCCAAAATGACTCATCTATATCTATAATGATAGATCTTGATTAGGAGTATCTTTTTCTAGTACATGTCAAGTATCTATTTTGAAGTCTTGATCGATTTTGGGGGTTGGGAAGGATCAGGTGATGGTTTTGGGTGTGATTTGATTTTCGTCTAGAACATCAAAAATCCTTCAGGATGCTCCAAAATGACTCATCTATATCTATAATGATAGATCTTGATTAGGAGTATCTTTTTCTAGTACATGTCAAGTATCTATTTTGAAGTCTTGATCGATTTTGGGGGTTGGGAAGGATCAGGTGATGGTTTTCGGTGTGATTTGATTTTCGTCTAGAACATCAAAAATCCTTCAGGATGCTCCAAAATGACTCATCTATATCTATAATGATAGATCTTGATTAGGAGTATCTTTTTCTAGTACATGTCAAGTATCTATTTTGAAGTTTTGATCGATTTTGGGGGTTGGGAAGGATCAGGTGATGGTTTTGGGTGTGATTTGATTTTCGTCTAGAACATCAAAAATCCTTCAGGATGCTCCAAAATGACTCATCTATATCTATAATGATAGATCTTGATTAGGAGTATCTTTTTCTAGTACATGTCAAGTATCTATTTTGAAGTCTTGATCGATTTTGGGGGTTGGGAAGGATCAGGTGATGGTTTTGGGTGTGATTTGATTTTCGTCTAGAACATCAAAAATCCTTCAGGATGCTCCAAAATGACTCATCTATATCTATAATGATAGATCTTGATTAGGAGTATCTTTTTCTAGTACATGTCAAGTATCTATTTTGAAGTCTTGATCGATTTTGAGGGTTGGGAAGGATCAGGTGATGGTTTTGGGTGTGATTTGATTTTCGTCTAGAACATCAAAAATCCTTCAGGATGCTCCAAAATGACTCATCTATATCTATAATGATAGATCTTGATTAGGAGTATCTTTTTCTAGTACATGTCAAGTATCTATTTTGAAGTCTTGATCGATTTTGGGGGTTGGGAAGGATCAGGTGATGGTTTTGGGTGTGATTTGATTTTCGTCTAGAACATCAAAAATCCTTCAGGATGCTCCAAAATGACTCATCTATATCTATAATGATAGATCTTGATTAGGAGTATCTTTTTCTAGTACATGTCAAGTATCTATTTTGAAGTCTTGATCGATTTTGGGGGTTGGGAAGGATCAGGTGATGGTTTTGGGTGTGATTTGATTTTCGTCTAGAACATCAAAAATCCTTCAGGATGCTCCAAAATGACTCATCTATATCTATAATGATAGATCTTGATTAGGAGTATCTTTTTCTAGTACATGTCAAGTATCTATTTTGAAGTCTTGATCGATTTTGGGGGTTGGGAAGGATCAGGTGATGGTTTTGGGTGTGATTTGATTTTCGTCTAGAACATCAAAAATCCTTCAGGATGCTCCAAAATGACTCATCTATATCTATAATGATAGATCCTGATTAGGAGTATCTTTTTCTAGTACATGTCAAGTATCTATTTTGAAGTCTTGATCGATTTTGGGGGTTGGGAAGGATCAGGTGATGGTTTTGGGTGTGATTTGATTTTCGTCTAGAACATCAAAAATCCTTCAGGATGCTCCAAAATGACTCATCTATATCTATAATGATAGATCTTGATTAGGAGTATCTTTTTCTAGTACATGTCAAGTATCTATTTTGAAGTCTTGATCGATTTTGGGGGTTGGGAAGGATCAGGTGATGGTTTTGGGTGTGATTTGATTTTCGTCTAGAACATCAAAAATCCTTCAGGATGCTCCAAAATGACTCATCTATATCTATAATGATAGATCTTGATTAGGAGTATCTTTTTCTAGTACATGTCAAGTATCTATTTTGAAGTCTTGATCGATTTTGGGGGTTGGGAAGGATCAGGTGATGGTTTTGGGTGTGATTTGATTTTCGTCTAGAACATCAAAAATCCTTCAGGATGCTCCAAAATGACTCATCTATATCTATAATGATAGATCTTGATTAGGAGTATCTTTTTCTAGTACATGTCAAGTATCTATTTTGAAGTCTTGATCGATTTTGGGGGTTGGGAAGGATCAGGTGATGGTTTTGGGTGTGATTTGATTTTCGTCTAGAACATCAAAAATCCTTCAGGATGCTCCAAAATGACTCATCTATATCTATAATGATAGATCTTGATTAGGAGTATCTTTTTCTAGTACATGTCAAGTATCTATTTTGAAGTCTTGATCGATTTTGGGGGTTGGGAAGGATCAGGTGATGGTTTTGGGTGTGATTTGATTTTCGTCTAGAACATCAAAAATCCTTCAGGATGCTCCAAAATGACTCATCTATATCTATAATGATAGATCTTGATTAGGAGTATCTTTTTCTAGTACATGTCAAGTATCTATTTTGAAGTCTTGATCGATTTTGGGGGTTGGGAAGGATCAGGTGATGGTTTTGGGTGTGATTTGATTTTCGTCTAGAACATCAAAAATCCTTCAGGATGCTCCAAAGTGACTCATCTATATCTATAATGATAGATCTTGATTAGGAGTATCTTTTTCTAGTACATGTCAAGTATCTATTTTGAAGTCTTGATCGATTTTGGGGGTTGGGAAGGATCAGGTGATGGTTTTGGGTGTGATTTGATTTTCGTCTAGAACATCAAAAATCCTTCAGGATGCTCCAAAATGACTCATCTATATCTATAATGATAGATCTTGATTAGGAGTATCTTTTTCTAGTACATGTCAAGTATCTATTTTGAAGTCTTGATCGATTTTGGGGGTTGGGAAGGATCAGGTGATGGTTTTGGGTGTGATTTGATTTTCGTCTAGAACATCAAAAATCCTTCAGGATGCTCCAAAATGACTCATCTATATCTATAATGATAGATCTTGATTAGGAGTATCTTTTTCTAGTACATGTCAAGTATCTATTTTGAAGTCTTGATCGATTTTGGGGGTTGGGAAGGATCAGGTGATGGTTTTGGGTGTGATTTGATTTTCGTCTAGAACATCAAAAATCCTTCAGGATGCTCCAAAATGACTCATCTATATCTATAATAATAGATCTTGATTAGGAGTATCTTTTTCTAGTACATGTCAAGTATCTATTTTGAAGTCTTGATCGATTTTGGGGGTTGGGAAGGATCAGGTGATGGTTTTGGGTGTGATTTGATTTTCGTCTAGAACATCAAAAATCCTTCAGGATGCTCCAAAATGACTCATCTATATCTATAATGATAGATCTTGATTAGGAGTATCTTTTTCTAGTACATGTCAAGTATCTATTTTGAAGTCTTGATCGATTTTGGGGGTTGGGAAGGATCAGGTGATGGTTTTGGGTGTGATTTGATTTTCGTCTAGAACATCAAAAATCCTTCAGGATGCTCCAAAATGACTCATCTATATCTATAATGATAGATCTTGATTAGGAGTATCTTTTTCTAGTACATGTCAAGTATCTATTTTGAAGTCTTGATCGATTTTGGGGGTTGGGAAGGATCAGGTGATGGTTTTGGGTGTGATTTGATTTTCGTCTAGAACATCAAAAATCCTTCAGGATGCTCCAAAATGACTCATCTATATCTATAATGATAGATCTTGATTAGGAGTATCTTTTTCTAGTACATGTCAAGTATCTATTTTGAAGTCTTGATCGATTTTGGGGGTTGGGAAGGATCAGGTGATGGTTTTGGGTGTGATTTGATTTTCGTCTAGAACATCAAAAATCCTTCAGGATGCTCCAAAATGACTCATCTATATCTATAATGATAGATCTTGATTAGGAGTATCTTTTTCTAGTACATGTCAAGTATCTATTTTGAAGTCTTGATCGATTTTGGGGGTTGGGAAGGATCAGGTGATGGTTTTGGGTGTGATTTGATTTTCGTCTAGAACATCAAAAATCCTTCAGGATGCTCCAAAATGACTCATCTATATCTATAATGATAGATCTTGATTAGGAGTATCTTTTTCTAGTACATGTCAAGTATCTATTTTGAAGTCTTGATCGATTTTGGGGGTTGGGAAGGATCAGGTGATGGTTTTGGGTGTGATTTGATTTTCGTTTAGAACATCAAAAATCCTTCAGGATGCTCCAAAATGACTCATCTATATCTATAATGATAGATCTTGATTAGGAGTATCTTTTTCTAGTACATGTCAAGTATCTATTTTGAAGTCTTGATCGATTTTGGGGGTTGGGAAGGATCAGGTGATGGTTTTGGGTGTGATTTGATTTTCGTCTAGAACATCAAAAATCCTTCAGGATGCTCCAAAATGACTCATCTATATCTATAATAATAGATCTTGATTAGGAGTATCTTTTTCTAGTACATGTCAAGTATCTATTTTGAAGTTTTGATCCATTTTGGGGGTTGGGAAGGATCAGGTGATGGTTTTGGGTGTGATTTGATTTTCGTCTAGAACATCAAAAATCCTTCAGGATGCTCCAAAATGACTCATCTATATCTATAATGATAGATCTTGATTAGGAGTATCTTTTTCTAGTACATGTCAAGTATCTATTTTGAAGTCTTGATCGATTTTGGGGGTTGGGAAGGATCAGGTGATGGTTTTGGGTGTGATTTGATTTTCGTCTAGAACATCAAAAATCCTTCAGGATGCTCCAAAATGACTCATCTATATCTATAATGATAGATCTTGATTAGGAGTATCTTTTTCTAGTACATGTCAAGTATCTATTTTGAAGTCTTGATCGATTTTGGGGGTTGGGAAGGATCAGGTGATGGTTTTGGGTGAGATTTGATTTTCGTCTAGAACATCAAAAATCCTTCAGGATGCTCCAAAATGACTCATCTATATCTATAATGATAGATCTTGATTAGGAGTATCTTTTTCTAGTACATGTCAAGTATCTATTTTGAAGTCTTGATCGATTTTGGTTGTTGGGAAGGATCAGGTGATGGTTTTGGGTGTGATTTGATTTTCGTCTAGAACATCAAAAATCCTTCAGGATGCTCCAAAATGACTCATCTATATCTATAATGATAGATCTTGATTAGGAGTATCTTTTTCTAGTACATGTCAAGTATCTATTTTGAAGTCTTGATCGATTTTGGGGGTTGGGAAGGATCAGGTGATGGTTTTGGGTGTGATTTGATTTTCGTCTAGAACATCAAAAATCCTTCAGGATGCTCCAAAATGACTCATCTATATCTATAATGATAGATCTTGATTAGGAGTATCTTTTTCTAGTACATGTCAAGTATCTATTTTGAAGTCTTGATCGATTTTGGGGGTTGGGAAGGATCAGGTGATGGTTTTGGGTGTGATTTGATTTTCGTCTAGAACATCAAAAATCCTTCAGGATGCTCCAAAATGACTCATCTATATCTATAATGATAGATCTTGATTAGGAGTATCTTTTTCTAGTACATGTCAAGTATCTATTTTGAAGTCTTGATCGATTTTGGGGGTTGGGAAGGATCAGGTGATGGTTTTGGGTGTGATTTGATTTTCGTCTAGAACATCAAAAATCCTTCATAATGCTCCAAAATGACTCATCTATATCTATAATGATAGATCTTGATTAGGAGTATCTTTTTCTAGTACATGTCAAGTATCTATTTTGAAGTCTTGATCGATTTTGGGGGTTGGGAAGGATCAGGTGATGGTTTTGGGTGTGATTTGATTTTCGTCTAGAACATCAAAAATCCTTCAGGATGCTCCAAAATGACTCATCTATATCTATAATAATAGATCTTGATTAGGAGTATCTTTTTCTAGTACATGTCAAGTATCTATTTTGAAGTTTTGATCCATTTTGGGGGTTGGAAAGGATCAGGTGATGGTTTTGGGTGTGATTTGATTTTCGTCTAGAACATCAAAAATCCTTCAGGATGCTCCAAAATGACTCGTCTATATCTATAATGATAGATCTTGATTAGGAGTATCTTTTTCTAGTACATGTCAAGTATCTATTTTGAAGTCTTCATCGATTTTGGGGGTTGGGAAGGATCAGGTGATGGTTTTGGGTGTGATTTGATTTTCGTCTAGAACATCAAAAATCCTTCAGGATGCTCCAAAATGACTCATCTATATCTATAATGATAGATCTTGATTAGGAGTATCTTTTTCTAGTACATGTCAAGTATCTATTTTGAAGTCTTGATCGATTTTGGGGGTTGGGAAGGATCAGGTGATGGTTTTGGGTGAGATTTGATTTTCGTCTAGAACATCAAAAATCCTTCAGGATGCTCCAAAATGACTCATCTATATCTATAATGATAGATCTTGATTAGGAGTATCTTTTTCTAGTACATGTCAAGTATCTATTTTGAAGTCTTGATCGATTTTGGAAGTTGGGAAGTATCAGGTGATGGTTTTGGGTGTGATTTCATTTTCGTCTAGAACATCAAAAATCCTTCAGGATGCTCCAAAATGACTCATCTATATCTATAATGATAGATCTTGATTAGGAGTATCTTTTTCTAGTACATTTCAAGTATCTATTTTGAAGTCTTGATCGATTTTGGGGGTTGGGAAGGATCAGGTGATGGTTTTGGGTGTGATTTGATTTTCGTCTAGAACATCAAAAATCCTTCAGGATGCTCCAAAATGACTCATCTATATCTATAATGATAGATCTTGATTAGGAGTATCTTTTTCTAGTACATGTCAAGTATCTATTTTGAAGTCTTGATCGATTTCGGGGATTGGGAAGGATCAGGTGATGGTTTTGGGTGTGATTTGATTTTCGTCTAGAACATCAAAAATCCTTCAGGATGCTCCAAAATGACTCATCTATATCTATAATGATAGATCTTGATTAGGAGTATCTTTTTCTAGTACATGTCAAGTATCTATTTTGAAGTCTTGATCGATTTTGGGGGTTGGGAAGGATCAGGTGATGGTTTTGGGTGTGATTTGATTTTCGTCTAGAACATCAAAAATCCTTCAGGATGCTCCAAAATGACTCATCTATATCTATAATGATAGATCTTGATTAGGAGTATCTTTTTCTAGTACATGTCAAGTATCTATTTTGAAGTCTTGATCGATTTTGGGGGTTGGGAAGGATCAGGTGATGGTTTTGGGTGTGATTTGATTTTCGTCTAGAACATCAAAAATCCTTCAGGATGCTCCAAAATGACTCATCTATATCTATAATGATAGATCTTGATTAGGAGTATCTTTTTCTAGTACATGTCAAGTATCTATTTTGAAGTCTTGATCGATTTTGGGGGTTGGGAAGGATCAGGTGATGGTTTTGGGTGTGATTTGATTTTCGTCTAGAACATCAAAAATCCTTCAGGATGCTCCAAAATGACTCATCTATATCTATAATGATAGATCTTGATTAGGAGTATCTTTTTCTAGTACATGTCAAGTATCTATTTTGAAGTCTTGATCGATTTTGGGGGTTGGGAAGGATCAGGTGATGGTTTTGGGTGTGATTTGATTTTCGTCTAGAACATCAAAAATCCTTCAGGATGCTCCAAAACGACTCATCTATATCTATAATGATAGATCTTGATTAGGAGTATCTTTTTCTAGTACATGTCAAGTATCTATTTTGAAGTCTTGATCGATTTTGGGGGTTGGGAAAGATCAGGTGATGGTTTTGGGTGTGATTTGATTTTCGTCTAGAACATCAAAAATCCTTCAGGATGCTCCAAAATGACTCATCTATATCTATAATGATAGATCTTGATTAGGAGTATCTTTTTCTAGTACATGTCAAGTATCTATTTTGAAGTCTTGATCGATTTTGGGGGTTGGGAAGGATCAGGTGATGGTTTTGGGTGTGATTTGATTTTCGTCTAGAACATCAAAAATCCTTCAGGATGCTCCAAAATGACTCATCTATATCTATAATGATAGATCTTGATTAGGAGTATCTTTTTCTAGTATATGTCAAGTATCTATTTTGAAGTCTTGATCGATTTTGGGGGTTGGGAAGGATCAGATGATGGTTTTGGGTGTGATTTGATTTTCGTCTAGAACATCAAAAATCCTTCAGGATGCTCCAAAATGACTCATCTATATCTATAATGATAGATCTTGATTAGGAGTATCTTTTTCTAGTACATGTCAAGTATCTATTTTGAAGTCTTGATCGATTTTGGGGGTTGGGAAGGATCAGGTGATGGTTTTGGGTGTGATTTGATTTTCGTCTAGAACATCAAAAATCCTTCAGGATGCTCCAAAATGACTTATCTATATCTATAATGATAGATCTTGATTAGGAGTATCTTTTTCTAGTACATGTCAAGTATCTATTTTGAAGTCTTGATCGATTTTGGGGGTTGGGAAGGATCAGGTGATGGTTTTGGGAGTGATTTGATTTTCGTCTAGAACATCAAAAATCCTTCAGGATGCTCCAAAATGACTCATCTATATCTATAATGATAGATCTTGATTAGGAGTATCTTTTTCTAGTACATGTCAAGTATCTATTTTGAAGTCTTGATCGATTTTGGGGGTTGGGAAGGATCAGGTGATGGTTTTGGGTGTGATTTGATTTTCGTCTAGAACATCAAAAATCCTTCAGGATGCTCCAAAATGACTCATCTATATCTATAATGATAGATCTTGATTAGGAGTATTTTTTTCTAGTACATGTCAAGTATCTATTTTGAAGTCTTGATCGATTTTGGGGGTTGGGAAGGATCAGGTGATGGTTTTGGGTGTGATTTGATTTTCGTCTAGAACATCAAAAATCCTTCAGGATGCTCCAAAATGACTCATCTATATCTATAATGATAGATCTTGATTAGGAGTATCTTTTTCTAGTACATGTCAAGTATCTATTTTGAAGTCTTGATCGATTTTGGGGGTTGGGAAGGATCAGGTGATGGTTTTGGGTGTGATTTGATTTTCGTCTAGAACATCAAAAATCCTTTAGGATGCTCCAAAATGACTCATCTATATCTATAATGATAGATCTTGATTAGGAGTATCTTTTTCTAGTACATGTCAAGTATCTATTTTGAAGTCTTGATCGATTTTGGGGGTTGGGAAGGATCAGGTGATGGTTTTGGGTGTGATTTGATTTTCGTCTAGAACATCAAAAATCCTTCAGGATGCTCCAAAATGACTCATCTATATCTATAATGATAGATCTTGATTAGGAGTATCTTTTTCTAGTACATGTCAAGTATCTATTTTGAAGTCTTGATCGATTTTGGGGGTTGGGAAGGATCAGGTGATGGTTTTGGGTGTGATTTGATTTTCGTCTAGAACATCAAAAATCCTTCAGGATGCTCCAAAATGACTCATCTATATCTATAATGATAGATCTTGATTAGGAGTATCTTTTTCTAGTACATGTCAAGTATCTATTTTGAAGTCTTGATCGATTTTGGGGGTTGGGAAGGATCAGATGATGGTTTTGGGTGTGATTTGATTTTCGTCTAGAACATCAAAAATCCTTCAGGATTCTCCAAAATGACTCATCTATATCTATAATGATAGATCTTGATTAGGAGTATCTTTTTCTAGTACATGTCAAGTATCTATTTTGAAGTCTTGATCGATTTTGGGGGTTGGGAAGGATCAGGTGATGGTTTTGGGTGTGATTTGATTTTCGTCTAGAACATCAAAAATCCTTCAGGATGCTCCAAAATGACTTATCTATATCTATAATGATAGATCTTGATTAGGAGTATCTTTTTCTAGTACATGTCAAGTATCTATTTTGAAGTCTTGATCGATTTTGGGGGTTGGGAAGGATCAGGTGATGGTTTTGGGAGTGATTTGATTTTCGTCTAGAACATCAAAAATCCTTCAGGATGCTCCAAAATGACTCATCTATATCTATAATGATAGATCTTGATTAGGAGTATCTTTTTCTAGTACATGTCAAGTATCTATTTTGAAGTCTTGATCGATTTTGGGGGTTGGGAAGGATCAGGTGATGGTTTTGGGTGTGATTTGATTTTCGTCTAGAACATCAAAAATCCTTCAGGATGCTCCAAAATGACTCATCTATATCTATAATGATAGATCTTGATTAGGAGTATCTTTTTCTAGTACATGTCAAGTATCTATTTTGAAGTCTTGATCGATTTTGGGGGTTGGGAAGGATCAGGTGATGGTTTTGGGTGTGATTTGATTTTCGTCTAGAACATCAAAAATCCTTCAGGATGCTCCAAAATGACTCATCTATATCTATAATGATAGATCTTGATTAGGAGTATCTTTTTCTAGTACATGTCAAGTATCTATTTTGAAGTCTTGATCGATTTTGGGGGTTTTGAAGGAACAGGTGATGGTTTTAGGTGTGATTTGATTTTCGTCTAGAACATCAAAAATCCTTCAGGATGCTCCAAAATGACTCATCTATATCTATAATGATAGATCTTGATTAGGAGTATCTTTTTCTAGTACATGTCAAGTATCTATTTTGAAGTCTTGATCGATTTTGGGGGTTGGGAAGGATCAGGTGATGGTTTTGGGTGAGATTTGATTATCGTCTAGAACATCAAAAATCCTTCAGGATGCTCCAAAATGACTCATCTATATCTATAATGATAGATCTTGATTAGGAGTATCTTTTTCTAGTACATGTCAAGTATCTATTTTGAAGTCTTGATCGATTTTGGAAGTTGGGAAGTATCAGGTGATGGTTTTGGGTGTGATTTCATTTTCGTCTAGAACATCAAAAATCCTTCAGGATGCTCCAAAATGACTCATCTATATCTATAATGATAGATCTTGATTAGGAGTATCTTTTTCTAGTACATTTCAAGTATCTATTTTGAAGTCTTGATCGATTTTGGGGGTTGGGAAGGATCAGGTGATGGTTTTGGGTGTGATTTGATTTTCGTCTAGAACATCAAAAATCCTTCAGGATGCTCCAAAATGACTCATCTATATCTATAATGATAGATCTTGATTAGGAGTATCTTTTTCTAGTACATGTCAAGTATCTATTTTGAAGTCTTGATCGATTTCGGGGATTGGGAAGGATCAGGTGATGGTTTTGGGTGTGATTTGATTTTCGTCTAGAACATCAAAAATCCTTCAGGATGCTCCAAAATGACTCATCTATATCTATAATGATAGATCTTGATTAGGAGTATCTTTTTCTAGTACATGTCAAGTATCTATTTTGAAGTCTTGATCGATTTTGGGGGTTGGAAAGGATCAGGTGATGGTTTTGGGTGTGATTTGATTTTCGTCTAGAACATCAAAAATCCTTCAGGATGCTCCAAAATGACTCATCTATATCTATAATGATAGATCTTGATTAGGAGTATCTTTTTCTAGTACATGTCAAGTATCTATTTTGAAGTCTTGATCGATTTTGGGGGTTGGGAAGGATCAGGTGATGGTTTTGGGTGTGATTTGATTTTCGTCTAGAACATCAAAAATCCTTCAGGATGCTCCAAAATGACTCATCTATATCTATAATGATAGATCTTGATTAGGAGTATCTTTTTCTAGTACATGTCAAGTATCTATTTTGAAGTCTTGATCGATTTTGGGGGTTGGGAAGGATCAGGTGATGGTTTTGGGTGTGATTTGATTTTCGTCTAGAACATCAAAAATCCTTCAGGATGCTCCAAAATGACTCATCTATATCTATAATGATAGATCTTGATTAGGAGTATCTTTTTCTAGTACATGTCAAGTATCTATTTTGAAGTCTTGATCGATTTTGGGGGTTGGGAAGGATCAGGTGATGGTTTTGGGTGTGATTTGATTTTCGTCTAGAACATCAAAAATCCTTCAGGATGCTCCAAAACGACTCATCTATATCTATAATGATAGATCTTGATTAGGAGTATCTTTTTCTAGTACATGTCAAGTATATATTTTGAAGTCTTGATCGATTTTGGGGGTTGGGAAGGATCAGGTGATGGTTTTGGGTGTGATTTGATTTTCGTCTAGAACTTCAAAAATCCTTCAGGATGCTCCAAAATGACTCATCTATATCTACAATGATAGATCTTGATTAGGAGTATCTTTTTCTAGTACATGTCAAGTATCTATTTTGAAGTCTTGATCGATTTTGGGGGTTGGGAAGGATCAGGTGATGGTTTTGGGTGTGATTTGATTTTCGTCTAGAACATCAAAAATCCTTCAGGATGCTCCAAAATGACTCATCTATATCTATAATGATAGATCTTGATTAGGAGTATCTTTTTCTAGTATATGTCAAGTATCTATTTTGAAGTCTTGATCGATTTTGGGGGTTGGGAAGGATCAGATGATGGTTTTGGGTGTGATTTGATTTTCGTCTAGAACATCAAAAATCCTTCAGGATGCTCCAAAATGACTCATCTATATCTATAACGATAGATCTTGATTAGGAGTATCTTTTTCTAGTACATGTCAAGTATCTATTTTGAAGTCTTGATCGATTTTGGGGGTTGGGAAGGATCAGGTGATGGTTTTGGGTGTGATTTGATTTTCGTCTAGAACATCAAAAATCCTTCAGGATGCTCCAAAATGACTCATCTATATCTATAATGATAGATCTTGATTAGGAGTATCTTTTTCTAGTACATGTCAAGTATCTATTTTGAAGTCTTGATCGATTTTGGGGGTTGGGAAGGATCAGGTGATGGTTTTGGGTGAGATTTGATTATCGTCTAGAACATCAAAAATCCTTCAGGATGCTCCAAAATGACTCATCTATATCTATAATGATAGATCTTGATTAGGAGTATCTTTTTCTAGTACATGTCAAGTATCTATTTTGAAGTCTTGATCGATTTTGGAAGTTGGGAAGTATCAGGTGATGGTTTTGGGTGTGATTTCATTTTCGTCTAGAACATCAAAAATCCTTCAGGATGCTCCAAAATGACTCATCTATATCTATAATGATAGATCTTGATTAGGAGTATCTTTTTCTAGTACATTTCAAGTATCTATTTTGAAGTCTTGATCGATTTTGGGGGTTGGGAAGGATCAGGTGATGGTTTTGGGTGTGATTTGATTTTCGTCTAGAACATCAAAAATCCTTCAGGATGCTCCAAAATGACTCATCTATATCTATAATGATAGATCTTGATTAGGAGTATCTTTTTCTAGTACATGTCAAGTATCTATTTTGAAGTCTTGATCGATTTCGGGGATTGGGAAGGATCAGGTGATGGTTTTGGGTGTGATTTGATTTTCGTCTAGAACATCAAAAATCCTTCAGGATGCTCCAAAATGACTCATCTATATCTATAATGATAGATCTTGATTAGGAGTATCTTTTTCTAGTACATGTCAAGTATCTATTTTGAAGTCTTGATCGATTTTGGGGGTTGGAAAGGATCAGGTGATGGTTTTGGGTGTGATTTGATTTTCGTCTAGAACATCAAAAATCCTTCAGGATGCTCCAAAATGACTCATCTATATCTATAATGATAGATCTTGATTAGGAGTATCTTTTTCTAGTACATGTCAAGTATCTATTTTGAAGTCTTGATCGATTTTGGGGGTTGGGAAGGATCAGGTGATGGTTTTGGGTGTGATTTGATTTTCGTCTAGAACATCAAAAATCCTTCAGGATGCTCCAAAATGACTCATCTATATCTATAATGATAGATCTTGATTAGGAGTATCTTTTTCTAGTACATGTCAAGTATCTATTTTGAAGTCTTGATCGATTTTGGGGGTTGGGAAGGATCAGGTGATGGTTTTGGGTGTGATTTGATTTTCGTCTAGAACATCAAAAATCCTTCAGGATGCTCCAAAATGACTCATCTATATCTATAATGATAGATCTTGATTAGGAGTATCTTTTTCTAGTACATGTCAAGTATCTATTTTGAAGTCTTGATCGATTTTGGGGGTTGGGGAGGATCAGGTGATGGTTTTGGGTGTGATTTGATTTTCGTCTAGAACATCAAAAATCCTTCAGGATGCTCCAAAACGACTCATCTATATCTATAATGATAGATCTTGATTAGGAGTATCTTTTTCTAGTACATGTCAAGTATCTATTTTGAAGTCTTGATCGATTTTGGGGGTTGGGAAGGATCAGGTGATGGTTTTGGGTGTGATTTGATTTTCGTCTAGAACTTCAAAAATCCTTCAGGATGCTCCAAAATGACTCATCTATATCTACAATGATAGATCTTGATTAGGAGTATCTTTTTCTAGTACATGTCAAGTATCTATTTTGAAGTCTTGATCGATTTTGGGGGTTGGGAAGGATCAGGTGATGGTTTTGGGTGTGATTTGATTTTCGTCTAGAACATCAAAAATCCTTCAGGATGCTCCAAAATGACTCATCTATATCTATAATGATAGATCTTGATTAGGAGTATCTTTTTCTAGTATATGTCAAGTATCTATTTTGAAGTCTTGATCGATTTTGGGGGTTGGGAAGGATCAGATGATGGTTTTGGGTGTGATTTGATTTTCGTCTAGAACATCAAAAATCCTTCAGGATGCTCCAAAATGACTCATCTATATCTATAACGATAGATCTTGATTAGGAGTATCTTTTTCTAGTACATGTCAAGTATCTATTTTGAAGTCTTGATCGATTTTGGGGGTTGGGAAGGATCAGGTGATGGTTTTGGGTGTGATTTGATTTTCGTCTAGAACATCAAAAATCCTTCAGGATGCTCCAAAATGACTTATCTATATCTATAATGATAGATCTTGATTAGGAGTATCTTTTTCTAGTACATGTCAAGTATCTATTTTGAAGTCTTGATCGATTTTGGGGGTTGGGAAGGATCAGGTGATGGTTTTGGGAGTGATTTGATTTTCGTCTAGAACATCAAAAATCCTTCAGGATGCTCCAAAATGACTCATCTATATCTATAATGATAGATCTTGATTAGGAGTATCTTTTTCTAGTACATGTCAAGTATCTATTTTGAAGTCTTGATCGATTTTGGGGGTTGGGAAGGATCAGGTGATGGTTTTGGGTGTGATTTGATTTTCGTCTAGAACATCAAAAATCCTTCAGGATGCTCCAAAATGACTCATCTATATCTATAATGATAGATCTTGATTAGGAGTATCTTTTTCTAGTACATGTCAAGTATCTATTTTGAAGTCTTGATCGATTTTGGGGGTTGGGAAGGATCAGGTGATGGTTTTGGGTGTGATTTGATTTTCGTCTAGAACATCAAAAATCCTTCAGGATGCTCCAAAATGACTCATCTATATCTATAATGATAGATCTTGATTAGGAGTATCTTTTTCTAGTACATGTCAAGTATCTATTTTGAAGTCTTGATCGATTTTGGGGGTTGGGAAGGATCAGGTGATGGTTTTGGGTGTGATTTGATTTTCGTCTAGAACATCAAAAATCCTTCAGGATGCTCCAAAATGACTCATCTATATCTATAATGATAGATCTTGATTAGGAGTATCTTTTTCTAGTACATGTCAAGTATCTATTTTGAAGTCTTGATCGATTTTGGGGGTTGGGAAGGATCAGGTGATGGTTTTGGGTGTGATTTGATTTTCGTCTAGAACATCAAAAATCCTTCAGGATGCTCCAAAATGACTCATCTATATCTATAATGATAGATCTTGATTAGGAGTATCTTTTTCTAGTACATGTCAAGTATCTATTTTGAAGTCTTGATCGATTTTGGGGGTTGGGAAGGATCAGGTGATGGTTTTGGGTGTGATTTGATTTTCGTCTAGAACATCAAAAATCCTTCAGGATGCTCCAAAATGACTCATCTATATCTATAATGATAGATCTTGATTAGGAGTATCTTTTTCTAGTACATGTCAAGTATCTATTTTGAAGTCTTGATCGATTTTGGGGGTTGGGAAGGATCAGATGATGGTTTTGGGTGTGATTTGATTTTCGTCTAGAACATCAAAAATCCTTCAGGATTCTCCAAAATGACTCATCTATATCTATAATGATAGATCTTGATTAGGAGTATCTTTTTCTAGTACATGTCAAGTATCTATTTTGAAGTCTTGATCGATTTTGGGGGTTGGGAAGGATCAGGTGATGGTTTTGGGTGTGATTTGATTTTCGTCTAGAACATCAAAAATCCTTCAGGATACTCCAAAATGACTTATCTATATCTATAATGATAGATCTTGATTAGGAGTATCTTTTTCTAGTACATGTCAAGTATCTATTTTGAAGTCTTGATCGATTTTGGGGGTTGGGAAGGATCAGGTGATGGTTTTGGGAGTGATTTGATTTTCGTCTAGAACATCAAAAATCCTTCAGGATGCTCCAAAATGACTCATCTATATCTATAATGATAGATCTTGATTAGGAGTATCTTTTTCTAGTACATGTCAAGTATCTATTTTGAAGTCTTGATCGATTTTGGGGGTTGGGAAGGATCAGGTGATGGTTTTGGGTGTGATTTGATTTTCGTCTAGAACATCAAAAATCCTTCAGGATGCTCCAAAATGACTCATCTATATCTATAATGATAGATCTTGATTAGGAGTATCTTTTTCTAGTACATGTCAAGTATCTATTTTGAAGTCTTGATCGATTTTGGGGGTTGGGAAGGATCAGGTGATGGTTTTGGGTGTGATTTGATTTTCGTCTAGAACATCAAAAATCCTTCAGGATGCTCCAAAATGACTCATCTATATCTATAATGATAGATCTTGATTAGGAGTATCTTTTTCTAGTACATGTCAAGTATCTATTTTGAAGTCTTGATCGATTTTGGGGGTTTTGAAGGAACAGGTGATGGTTTTAGGTGTGATTTGATTTTCGTCTAGAACATCAAAAATCCTTCAGGATGCTCCAAAATGACTCATCTATATCTATAATGATAGATCTTGATTAGGAGTATCTTTTTCTAGTACATGTCAAGTATCTATTTTGAAGTCTTGATCGATTTTGGGGGTTGGGAAGGATCAGGTGATGGTTTTGGGTGTGATTTGATTTTCGTCTAGAACATCAAAAATCCTTCAGGATGCTCCAAAATGACTCATCTATATCTATAATGATAGATCTTGATTAGGAGTATCTTTTTCTAGTACATGTCAGGTATCTATTTTGAAGTCTTGATCGATTTTGGGGGTTGGGAAGGATCAGGTGATGGTTTTGGGTGTGATTTGATTTTCGTCTAGAACATCAAAAATCCTTCAGGATGCTCCAAAATGACTCATCTATATCTATAATGATAGATCTTGATTAGGAGTATCTTTTTCTAGTACATGTCAAGTATCTATTTTCAAGTCTTGATCGATTTTGGGGGTTGGGAAAGATCAGGTGATGGTTTTGGGTGTGATTTGATTTTCGTCTAGAACATCAAAAATCCTTCAGGATGCTCCAAAATGACTCATCTATATCTATAATGATAGATCTTGATTAGGAGTATCTTTTTCTAGTACATGTCAAGTATCTATTTTGAAGTCTTGATCGATTTTGGGGGTTGGGAAGGATCAGGTGATGGTTTTGGGTGTGATTTGATTTTCGTCTAGAACATCAAAAATCCTTCAGGATGCTCCAAAATGACTCATCTATATCTATAATGATAGATCTTGATTAGGAGTATCTTTTTCTAGTACATGTCAAGTATCTATTTTGAAGTCTTGATCGATTTTGGGGGTTGGGAAGGATCAGGTGATGGTTTTGGGTGTGATTTGATTTTCGTCTAGAACATCAAAAATCCTTCAGGATGCTCCAAAATGACTCATCTATATCTATAATGATAGATCTTGATTAGGAGTATCTTTTTCTAGTACATGTCAAGTATCTATTTTGAAGTCTTGATCGATTTTGGGGGCTGGGAAGGATCAGGTGATGGTTTTGGGTGTGATTTGATTTTCGTCTAGAACATCAAAAATCCTTCAGGATGCTCCAAAATGACTCATCTATATCTATAATGATAGATCTTGATTAGGAGTATCTTTTTCTAGTACATGTCAAGTATCTATTTTGAAGTCTTGATCGATTTTGGGGGTTGGGAAGGATCAGGTGATGGTTTTGGGTGTGATTTGATTTTCGTCTAGAACATCAAAAATCCTTCAGGATGCTCCAAAATGACTCATCTATATCTATAATGATAGATCTTGATTAAGAGTATCTTTTTCTAGTACATGTCAAGTATCTATTTTGAAGTCTTGATCGATTTTGGGGGTTGGGAAGGATCAGGTGATGGTTTTGGGTGTGATTTGATTTTCGTCTAGAACATCAAAAATCCTTCAGGATGCTCCAAAATGACTCATCTATATCTATAATGATAGATCTTGATTAGGAGTATCTTTTTCTAGTACATGTCAAGTATCTATTTTGAAGTCTTGATCGATTTTGGGGGTTGGGAAGGATCAGGTGATGGTTTTGGGTGTGATTTGATTTTCGTCTAGAACATCAAAAATCCTTCAGGATGCTCCAAAATGACTCATCTATATCTATAATGATAGATCTTGATTAGGAGTATCTTTTTCTAGTACATGTCAAGTATCTATTTTGAAGTCTTGATCGATTTTGGGGGTTGGGAAGGATCAGGTGATGGTTTTGGGTGTGATTTGATTTTCGTCTAGAACATCAAAAATCCTTCAGGATGCTCCAAAATGACTCATCTATATCTATAATGATAGATCTTGATTAGGAGTATCTTTTTCTAGTACATGTCAAGTATCTATTTTGAAGTCTTGATCGATTTTGGGGGTTGGGAAGGATCAGGTGATGGTTTTGGGTGTGATTTGATTTTCGTCTAGAACATCAAAAATCCTTCAGGATGCTCCAAAATGACTCATCTATATCTATAATGATAGATCTTGATTAGGAGTATCTTTTTCTAGTACATGTCAAGTATCTATTTTGAAGTCTTGATCGATTTTGGGGGTTGGGAAGGATCAGGTGATGGTTTTGGGTGTGATTTGATTTTCGTCTAGAACATCAAAAATCCTTCAGGATGCTCCAAAATGACTCATCTATATCTATAATGATAGATCTTGATTAGGAGTATCTTTTTCTAGTACATGTCAAGTATCTATTTTGAAGTCTTGATCGATTTTGGGGGTTGGGAAGGATCAGGTGATGGTTTTGGGTGTGATTTGATTTTCGTCTAGAACATCAAAAATCCTTCAGGATGCTCCAAAATGACTCATCTATATCTATAATGATAGATCTTGATTAGGAGTATCTTTTTCTAGTACATGTCAGGTATCTATTTTGAAGTCTTGATCGATTTTGGGGGTTGGGAAGGATCAGGTGATGGTTTTGGGTGTGATTTGATTTTCGTCTAGAACATCAAAAATCCTTCAGGATGCTCCAAAATGACTCATCTATATCTATAATGATAGATCTTGATTAGGAGTATCTTTTTCTAGTACATGTCAAGTATCTATTTTCAAGTCTTGATCGATTTTGGGGGTTGGGAAAGATCAGGTGATGGTTTTGGGTGTGATTTGATTTTCGTCTAGAACATCAAAAATCCTTCAGGATGCTCCAAAATGACTCATCTATATCTATAATGATAGATCTTGATTAGGAGTATCTTTTTCTAGTACATGTCAAGTATCTATTTTGAAGTCTTGATCGATTTTGGGGGTTGGGAAGGATCAGGTGATGGTTTTGGGTGTGATTTGATTTTCGTCTAGAACATCAAAAATCCTTCAGGATGCTCCAAAATGACTCATCTATATCTATAATGATAGATCTTGATTAGGAGTATCTTTTTCTAGTACATGTCAAGTATCTATTTTGAAGTCTTGATCGATTTTGGGGGTTGGGAAGGATCAGGTGATGGTTTTGGGTGTGATTTGATTTTCGTCTAGAACATCAAAAATCCTTCAGGATGCTCCAAAATGACTCATCTATATCTATAATGATAGATCTTGATTAGGAGTATCTTTTTCTAGTACATGTCAAGTATCTATTTTGAAATCTTGATCGATTTTGGGGGTTGGGAAGGATCAGGTGATGGTTTTGGGTGTGATTTGATTTTCGTCTAGAACATCAAAAATCCTTCAGGATGCTCCAAAATGACTCATCTATATCTATAATGATAGATCTTGATTAGGAGTATCTTTTTCTAGTACATGTCAAGTATCTATTTTGAAGTCTTGATCGATTTTGGGGGTTGGGAAGGATCAGGTGATGGTTTTGGGTGTGATTTGATTTTCGTCTAGAACATCAAAAATCCTTCAGGATGCTCCAAAATGACTCATCTATATCTATAATGATAGATCTTGATTAGGAGTATCTTTTTCTAGTACATGTCAAGTATCTATTTTGAAGTCTTGATCGATTTTGGGGGCTGGGAACGATCAGGTGATGGTTTTGGGTGTGATTTGATTTTCGTCTAGAACATCAAAAATCCTTCAGGATGCTCCAAAATGACTCATCTATATCTATAATGATAGATCTTGATTAGGAGTATCTTTTTCTAGTACATGTCAAGTATCTATTTTGAAGTCTTGATCGATTTTGGGGGTTGGGAAGGATCAGGTGATGGTTTTGGGTGTGATTTGATTTTCGTCTAGAACATCAAAAATCCTTCAGGATGCTCCAAAATGACTCATCTATATCTATAATGATAGATCTTGATTAGGAGTATCTTTTTCTAGTACATGTCAAGTATCTATTTTGAAGTCTTGATCGATTTTGGGGGTTGGGAAGGATCAGGTGATGGTTTTGGGTGTGATTTGATTTTCGTCTAGAACATCAAAAATCCTTCAGGATGCTCCAAAATGACTCATCTATATCTATAATGATAGATCTTGATTAGGAGTATCTTTTTCTAGTACATGTCAAGTATCTATTTTGAAGTCTTGATCGATTTTGGGGGTTGGGAAGGATCAGGTGATGGTTTTGGGTGTGATTTGATTTTCGTCTAGAACATCAAAAATCCTTCAGGATGCTCCAAAATGACTCATCTATATCTATAATGATAGATCTTGATTAGGAGTATCTTTTTCTAGTACGTGTCAAGTATCTATTTTGAAGTCTTGATCGATTTTGGGGGTTGGGAAGGATCAGGTGATGGTTTTGGGTGTGATTTGATTTTCGTCTAGAACATCAAAAATCCTTCAGGATGCTCCAAAATGACTCATCTATATCTATAATGATAGATCTTGATTAGGAGTATCTTTTTCTAGTACATGTCAAGTATCTATTTTGAAGTCTTGATCGATTTTGGGGGTTGGGAAGGATCAGGTGATGGTTTTGGGTGTGATTTGATTTTCGTCTAGAATATCAAAAATCCTTCAGGATGCTCCAAAATGACTCATCTATATCTATAATGATAGATCTTGATTAGGAGTATCTTTTTCTAGTACATGTCAAGTATCTATTTTGAAGTCTTGATCGATTTTGGGGGTTGGGAAGGATCAGGTGATGGTTTTGGGTGTGATTTGATTTTCGTCTAGAACATCAAAAATCCTTCAGGATGCTCCAAAATGACTCATCTATATCTATAATGATAGATCTAGATTAGGAGTATCTTTTTCTAGTACATGTCAAGTATCTATTTTGAAGTCTTGATCGATTTTGGGGGTTGGGAAGGATCAGGTGATGGTTTTGGGTGTGATTTGATTTTCGTCTAGAACATCAAAAATCCTTCAGGATGCTCCAAAATGACTCATCTATATCTATAATGATAGATCTTGATTAGGAGTATCTTTTTCTAGTACATGTCAAGTATCTATTTTGAAGTCTTGATCGATTTTGGGGGTTGGGAAGGATCAGGTGATGGTTTTGGGTGTGATTTGATTTTCGTCTAGAACATCAAAAATCCTTCAGGATGCTCCAAAATGACTCATCTATATCTATAATGATAGATCTTGATTAGGAGTATCTTTTTCTAGTACATGTCAAGTATCTATTTTGAAGTCTTGATCGATTTTGGGGGTTGGGAAGGATCAGGTGATGGTTTTGGGTGTGATTTGATTTTCGTCTAGAACATCAAAAATCCTTCAGGATGCTCCAAAATGACTCATCTATATCTATAATGATAGATCTTGATTAGGAGTATCTTTTTCTAGTACATGTCAAGTATCTATTTTGAAGTCTTGATCGATTTTGGGGGTTGGGAAGGATCAGGTGATGGTTTTGGGTGTGATTTGATTTTCGTCTAGAACATCAAAAATCCTTCAGGATGCTCCAAAATGACTCATCTATATCTATAATGATAGATCTTGATAAGGAGTATCTTTTTCTAGTACATGTCAAGTATCTATTTTGAAGTCTTGATCGATTTTGGGGGTTGGGAAGGATCAGGTGATGGTTTTGGGTGTGATTTGATTTTCGTCTAGAACATCAAAAATCCTTCAGGATGCTCCAAAATGACTCATCTATATCTATAATGATAGATCTTGATTAGGAGTATCTTTTTCTAGTACATGTCAAGTATCTATTTTGAAGTCTTGATCGATTTTGGGGGTTGGGAAGGATCAGGTGATGGTTTTGGGTGTGATTTGATTTTCGACTAGAACATCAAAAATCCTTCAGGATGCTCCAAAATGACTCATCTATATCTATAATGATAGATCTTGATTAGGAGTATCTTTTTCTAGTACATGTCAAGTATCTATTTTGAAGTCTTGATCGATTTTCGGGGTTGGGAAGGATCAGGTGATGGTTTTGGGTGTGATTTGATTTTCGTCTAGAACATCAAAAATCCTTCAGGATGCTCCAAAATGACTCATCTATATCTATAATGATAGATCTTGATTAGGAGTATCTTTTTCTAGTACGTGTTAAGTATCTATTTTGAAGTCTTGATCGATTTTGGGGGTTGGGAAGGATCAGGTGATGGTTTTGGGTGTGATTTGATTTTCGTCTAGAACATCAAAAATCCTTCAGGATGCTCCAAAATGATTCATCTATATCTATAATGATAGATCTTGATTAGGAGTATCTTTTTCTAGTACATGTCAAGTATCTATTTTGAAGTCTTGATCGATTTTGGGGGTTGAGAAGGATCAGGTGATGGTTTTGGGTGTGATTTGATTTTCGTCTAGAACATCAAAAATCCTTCAGGATGCTCCAAAATGACTCATCTATGTCTATAATGATAGATCTTGATTAGGAGTATCTTTTTCTAGTACATGTCAAGTATCTATTTTGAAGTCTTGATCGATTTTGGGGGTTGGGAAGGATCAGGTGATGGTTTTGGGTGTGATTTGATTTTCGTCTAGAACATCAAAAATTCTTCAGGATGCTCCAAAATGACTCATCTATATCTATAATGATAGATCTTGATTAGGAGTATCTTTTTCTAGTACATGTCAAGTATCTGTTTTGAAGTCTTGATCGATTTTGGGGGTTGGGAAGGATCAGGTGATGGTTTTGGGGATTTGATTTTCGTCTAGAACATCAAAAATCCTTCAGGATGCTCCAAAATGACTCATCTATATCTATAATGATAGATCTTGATTAGGAGTATCTTTTTCTAGTACATGTCAAGTATCTATTTTGAAGTCTTGATCGATTTTGGGGGTTGGGAAGGATCAGGTGATGGTTTTGGGTGTGATTTGATTTTCGTCTAGAACATCAAAAATCCTTCAGGATGCTCCAAAATGACTCATCTATATCTATAATGATAGATCTTGATTAGGAGTATCTTTTTCTAGTACATGTCAAGTATCTATTTTGAAGTCTTGATCGATTTTGGGGGTTGGGAAGGATCAGGTGATGGTTTTGGGTGTGATTTGATTTTCGTCTAGAACATCAAAAATCCTTCAGGATGCTCCAAAATGACTCATCTATATCTATAATGATAGATCTTGATTAGGAGTATCTTTTTCTAGTACATGTCAAGTATCTATTTTGAAGTCTTGATCGATTTTAGGGGTTGGGAAGGATCAGGTGATGGTTTTGGGTGTGATTTGATTTTCGTCTAGAACATCAAAAATCCTTCAGGATGCTCCAAAATGACTCATCTATATCTATAATGATAGATCTTGATTAGAAGTATCTTTTTCTAGTACATGTCAAGTATCTATTTTGAAGTCTTGATCGATTTTGGGGATTGGGAAGGATCAGGTGATGGTTTTGGGTGTGATTTGATTTTCGTCTAGAACATCAAAAATCCTTCAGGATGCTCCAAAATGACTCATCTATATCTATAATGATAGATCTTGATTAGGAGTATCTTTTTCTAGTACATGTCAAGTATCTATTTTGAAGTCTTGATCGATTTTGGGGGTTGGGAAGGATCAGGTGATGGTTTTGGGTGTGATTTGATTTTCGTCTAGAACATCAAAAATCCTTCAGGATGCTCCAAAATGACTCATCTATATCTATAATGATAGATCTTGATTAGGAGTATCTTTTTCTAGTACATGTCAAGTATCTATTTTGAAGTCTTGATCGATTTTGGGGGTTGGGAAGGATCAGGTGATGGTTTTGGGTGTGATTTGATTTTCGTCTAGAACATCAAAAATCCTTCAGGATGCTCCAAAATGACTCATCTATATCTATAATGATAGATCTTGATTAGGAGTATCTTTTTCTAGTACATGTCAAGTATCTATTTTGAAGTCTTGATCGATTTTGGGGGTTGGGAAGGATCAGGTGATGGTTTTGGGTGTGATTTGATTTTCGTCTAGAACATCAAAAATCCTTCAGGATGCTCCAAAATGACTCATCTATATCTATAATGATAGATCTTGATTAGGAGTATCTTTTTCTAGTACATGTCAAGTATCTATTTTGAAGTCTTGATCGATTTTGGGGGTTGGGAAGGATCAGGTGATGGTTTTGGGTGTGATTTGATTTTCGTCTAGAACATCAAAAATCCTTCAGGATGCTCCAAAATGACTCATCTATATCTATAATGATAGATCTTGATTAGGAGTATCTTTTTCTAGTACATGTCAAGTATCTATTTTGAAGTCTTGATCGATTTTGGGGGTTGGGAAGGATCAGGTGATGGTTTTGGGTGTGATTTGATTTTCGTCTAGAACATCAAAAATCCTTCAGGGTGCTCCAAAATGACTCATCTATATCTATAATGATAGATCTTGATTAGGAGTATCTTTTTCTAGTACATGTCAAGTATCTTTTTTGAAGTCTTGATCGATTTTGGGGGTTGGGAAGGATCAGGTGATGGTTTTGGGTGTGATTTGATTTTCGTCTAAAACATCAAAAATCCTTCAGGATGCTCCAAAATGACTCATCTATATCTATAATGATAGATCTTGATTAGGAGTATCTTTTTCTAGTACATGTCAAGTATCTATTTTGAAGTCTTGATCGATTTTGGGGGTTGGGAAGGATCAGGTGATGGTTTTGGAGTATCTTTTTCTAGTACATGTCAAGTATCTATTTTGAAGTCTTGATCGATTTTGGGGGTTGGGAAGGATCAGGTGATGGTTTTGGGTGTGATTTGATTTTCGTCTAGAACATCAAAAATCCTTCAGGATGCTCCAAAATGACTCATCTATATCTATAATGATAGATCTTGATTAGGAGTATCTTTTTCTAGTACATGTCAAGTATCTATTTTGAAGTCTTGATCGATTTTGGGGGTTGGGAAGGATCAGGTGATGGTTTTGGGTGTGATTTGATTTTCGTCTAGAACATCAAAAATCCTTCAGGATGCTCCAAAATGACTCAGCTATATCTATAATGATAGATCTTGATTAAGAGTATCTTTTTCTAGTACATGTCAAGTATCTATTTTGAAGTCTTGATCGATTTTGGGGGTTGGGAAGGATCAGGTGATGGTTTTGGGTGTGATCTGATTTTCGTCTAGAACATCAAAAATCCTTCAGGATGCTCCAAAATGACTCATCTATATCTATAATGATAGATCTTGATTAGGAGTATCTTTTTCTAGTACATGTCAAGTATCTATTTTGAAGTCTTGATCGATTTTGGGGGTTGGGAAGGATCAGGTGATGGTTTTGGGTGTGATTTGATTTTCGTCTAGAACATCAAAAATCCTTCAGGATGCTCCAAAATGACTCATCTATATCTACAATGATAGATCTTGATTAGAGTATCTTTTTCTAGTACATGTCAAGTATCTATTTTGAAGTCTTGATCGATTTTGGGGGTTGGGAAAGATCAGGTGATGGTTTTGGGTGTGATTTGATTTTCGTCTAGAACATCAAAAATCTTTCAGGATGCTCCAAAATGACTTATCTATATCTATAATGATAGATCTTGATTAGGAGTATCTTTTTCTAGTACATGCCAAGTATCTATTTTGAAGTCTTGATCGATTTTGGGGGTTGGGAAGGATCAGGTGATGGTTTTGGGTGTGATTTGATTTTCGTCTAGAACATCAAAAATCCTTCAGGATGCTCCAAAATGACTCATCTATATCTATAATGATAGATCTTGATTAGGAGTATCTTTTTCTAGTACATGTCAAGTATCTATTTTGAAGTCTTGATCGATTTTGGGGTTGGGAAGGATCAGGTGATGGTTTTGGGTGTGATTTGATTTTCGTCTAGAACATCAAAAATCCTTCAGGATGCTCCAAAATGACTCATCTATATCTATAATGATAGATCTTGATTAGGAGTATCTTTTTCTAGTACAATGTCAAGTATCTATTTTGAAGTCTTGATCGATTTTGGGGGTTGGGAAGGATCAGGTGATGGTTTTGGGTGTGATTTGATTTTCGTCTAGAACATCAAAAATCCTTCAGGATGCTCCAAAATGACTCATCTATATCTATAATGATAGATCTTGATTAGGAGTATCTTTTTCTAGTACATGTCAAGTATCTATTTTGAAGTCTTGATCGATTTTGGGGGTTGGGAAGGATCAGGTGATGGTTTTGGGTGTGATTTGATTTTCGTCTAGAACATCAAAAATCCTTCAGGATGCTCCAAAATGACTCTCTATATCTATAATGATAGATCTTGATTAGGAGTATCTTTTTCTAGTACATGTCAAGTATCTATTTTGAAGTCTTGATCGATTTTGGGGGTTGGGAAGGATCAGGTGATGGTTTTGGGTGTGATTTGATTTTCGTCTAGAACATCAAAAATCCTTCAGGATGCTCCAAAATGACTCATCTATATCTATAATGATAGATCTTGATTAGGAGTATCTTTTTCTAGTACATGTCAAGTATCTATTTTGAAGTCTTGATCGATTTTAGGGGTTGGGAAGGATCAGGTGATGGTTTTGGGTGTGATTTGATTTTCGTCTAGAACATCAAAAATCCTTCAGGATGCTCCAAAATGACTCATCTATATCTATAATGATAGATCTTGATTAGAAGTATCTTTTTCTAGTACATGTCAAGTATCTATTTTGAAGTCTTGATCGATTTTGGGGATTGGGAAGGATCAGGTGATGGTTTTGGGTGTGATTTGATTTTCGTCTAGAACATCAAAAATCCTTCAGGATGCTCCAAAATGACTCATCTATATCTATAATGATAGATCTTGATTAGGAGTATCTTTTTCTAGTACATGTCAAGTATCTATTTTGAAGTCTTGATCGATTTTGGGGGTTGGGAAGGATCAGGTGATGGTTTTGGGTGTGATTTGATTTTCGTCTAGAACATCAAAAATCCTTCAGGATGCTCCAAAATGACTCATCTATATCTATAATGATAGATCTTGATTAGGAGTATCTTTTTCTAGTACATGTCAAGTATCTATTTTGAAGTCTTGATCGATTTTGGGGGTTGGGAAGGATCAGGTGATGGTTTTGGGTGTGATTTGATTTTCGTCTAGAACATCAAAAATCCTTCAGGATGCTCCAAAATGACTCATCTATATCTATAATGATAGATCTTGATTAGGAGTATCTTTTTCTAGTACATGTCAAGTATCTATTTTGAAGTCTTGATCGATTTTGGGGGTTGGGAAGGATCAGGTGATGGTTTTGGGTGTGATTTGATTTTCGTCTAGAACATCAAAAATCCTTCAGGATGCTCCAAAATGACTCATCTATATCTATAATGATAGATCTTGATTAGGAGTATCTTTTTCTAGTACATGTCAAGTATCTATTTTGAAGTCTTGATCGATTTTGGGGGTTGGGAAGGATCAGGTGATGGTTTTGGGTGTGATTTGATTTTCGTCTAGAACATCAAAAATCCTTCAGGATGCTCCAAAATGACTCATCTATATCTATAATGATAGATCTTGATTAGGAGTATCTTTTTCTAGTACATGTCAAGTATCTATTTTGAAGTCTTGATCGATTTTGGGGGTTGGGAAGGATCAGGTGATGGTTTTGGGTGTGATTTGATTTTCGTCTAGAACATCAAAAATCCTTCAGGATGCTCCAAAATGACTCATCTATATCTATAATGATAGATCTTGATTAGGAGTATCTTTTTCTAGTACATGTCAAGTATCTATTTTGAAGTCTTGATCGATTTTGGGGGTTGGGAAGGATCAGGTGATGGTTTTGGGTGTGATTTGATTTTCGTCTAAAACATCAAAAATCCTTCAGGATGCTCCAAAATGACTCATCTATATCTATAATGATAGATCTTGATTAGGAGTATCTTTTTCTAGTACATGTCAAGTATCTATTTTGAAGTCTTGATCGATTTTGGGGGTTGGGAAGGATCAGGTGATGGTTTTGGGTGTGATTTGATTTTCGTCTAGAACATCAAAAATCCTTCAGGATGCTCCAAAATGACTCATCTATATCTATAATGATAGATCTTGATTAGGAGTATCTTTTTCTAGTACATGTCAAGTATCTATTTTGAAGTCTTGATCGATTTTGGGGGTTGGGAAGGATCAGGTGATGGTTTTGGGTGTGATTTGATTTTCGTCTAGAACATCAAAAATCCTTCAGGATGCTCCAAAATGACTCATCTATATCTATAATGATAGATCTTGATTAGGAGTATCTTTTTCTAGGACGTGTCAAGTATCTATTTTGAAGTCTTGATCGATTTTGGGGGTTGGGAAGGATCAGGTGATGGTTTTGGGTGTGATTTGATTTTCGTCTAGAACATCAAAAATCCTTCAGGATGCTCCAAAATGACTCATCTATATCTATAATGATAGATCTTGATTAGGAGTATCTTTTTCTAGTACATGTCAAGTATCTATTTTGAAGTCTTGATCGATTTTGGGGGTTGGGAAGGATCAGGTGATGGTTTTGGGTGTGATTTGATTTTCGTCTAGAACATCAAAAATCCTTCAGGATGCTCCAAAATGACTCATCTATATCTATAATGATAGATCTTGATTAGGAGTATCTTTTTCTAGTACATGTCAAGTATCTATTTTGAAGTCTTGATCGATTTTGGGGGTTGGGAAGGATCAGGTGATGGTTTTGGGTGTGATTTGATTTTCGTCTAGAACATCAAAAATCCTTCAGGATGCTCCAAAATGACTCATCTATATCTATAATGATAGATCTTGATTAGGAGTATCTTTTTCTAGTACATGTCAAGTATCTATTTTGAAGTCTTGATCGATTTTGGGGGTTGGGAAGGATCAGGTGATGGTTTTGGGTGTGATTTGATTTTCGTCTAGAACATCAAAAATCCTTCAGGATGCTCCAAAATGACTCATCTATATCTATAATGATAGATCTTGATTAGGAGTATCTTTTTCTAGTACATGTCAAGTATCTATTTTGAAGTCTTGATCGATTTTGGGGGTTGGGAAGGATCAGGTGATGGTTTTGGGTGTGATTTGATTTTCGTCTAGAACATCAAAAATCCTTCAGGATGCTCCAAAATGACTCATCTATATCTATAATGATAGATCTTGATTAGGAGTATCTTTTTCTAGGACATGTCAAGTATCTATTTTGAAGTCTTGATCGATTTTGGGGGTTGGGAAGGATCAGGTGATGGTTTTGGGTGTGATTTGATTTTCGTCTAGAACATCAAAAATCCTTCAGGATGCTCCAAAATGACTCATCTATATCTATAATGATAGATCTTGATTAGGAGTATCTTTTTCTAGTACATGTCAAGTATCTATTTTGAAGTCTTGATCGATTTTGGGGGTTGGGAAGGATCAGGTGATGGGTTTGGGTGTGATTTGATTTTCGTCTAGAACATCAAAAATCCTTCAGGATGCTCCAAAATGACTCATCTATATCTATAATGATAGATCTTGATTAGGAGTATCTTTTTCTAGTACATGTCAAGTATCTATTTTGAAGTCTTGATCGATTTTGGGGGTTGGGAAGGATCAGGTGATGGTTTTGGGTGTGATTTGATTTTCGTCTAGAACATCAAAAATCCTTCAGGATGCTCCAAAATGACTCATCTATATCTATAATGATAGATCTTGATTAGGAGTATCTTTTTCTAGTACATGTCAAGTATCTATTTTGAAGTCTTGATCGATTTTGGGGGTTGGGAAGGATCAGGTGATGGTTTTGGGTGTGATTTGATTTTCGTCTAGAACATCAAAAATCCTTCAGGAAGCTCCAAAATGACTCATCTATATCTATAATGATAGATCTTGATTAGGAGTATCTTTTTCTAGTACATGTCAAGTATCTATTTTGAAGTCTTGATCGATTTTGGGGGTTGGGAAGGATCAGGTGATGGTTTTGGGTGTGATTTGATTTTCGTCTAGAACATCAAAAATCCTTCAGGATGCTCCAAAATGACTCATCTATATCTATAAGGATAGATCTTGATTAGGAGTATCTTTTTCTAGTACATGTCAAGTATCTATTTTGAAGTCTTGATCGATTTTGGGGGTTGGGAAGGATCAGGTGATGGTTTTGGGTGTGATTTGATTTTCGTCTAGAACATCAAAAATCCTTCAGGATGCTCCAAAATGACTCATCTATATCTATAATGATAGATCTTGATTAGGAGTATCTTTTTCTAGTGCATGTCAAGTATCTATTTTGAAGTCTTGATCGATTTTGGGGGTTGGGAAGGATCAGGTGATGGTTTTGGGTGTGATTTGATTTTCGTCTAGAACATCAAAAATCCTTCAGGATGCTCCAAAATGACTCGTCTATATCTATAATGATAGATCTTGATTAGGAGTATCTTTTTCTAGTACATGTCAAGTATCTATTTTGAAGTCTTGATCGATTTTGGGGGTTGGGAAGGATCAGGTGATGGTTTTGGGTGTGATTTGATTTTCGTCTAGAACATCAAAAATCCTTCAGGATGCTCCAAAATGACTCATCTATATCTATAATGATAGATCTTGATTAGGAGTATCTTTTTCTAGTACATGTCAAGTATCTATTTTGAAGTCTTGATCGATTTTGGGGGTTGGGAAGGATCAGGTGATGGTTTTGGGTGTGATTTGATTTTCGTCTAGAACATCAAAAATCCTTCAGGATGCTCCAAAATGACTCATCTATATCTATAATGATAGATCTTGATTAGGAGTATCTTTTTCTAGTACATGTCAAGTATCTATTTTGAAGTCTTGATCGATTTTGGGGGTTGGGAAGGATCAGGTGATGGTTTTGGGTGTGATTTGATTTTCGTCTAGAACATCAAAAATCCTTCAGGATGCTCCAAAATGACTCATCTATATCTATAATGATAGATCTTGATTAGGAGTATCTTTTTCTAGTACATGTCAAGTATCTATTTTGAAGTCTTGATCAATTTTGGGGGTTGGGAAGGATCAGGTGATGGTTTTGGGTGTGATTTGATTTTCGTCTAGAACATCAAAAATCCTTCAGGATGCTCCAAAATAACTCATCTATATCTATAATGATAGATCTTGATTAGGAGTATCTTTTTCTAGTACATATCAAGTATCTATTTTGAAGTCTTGATCGATTTTGGGGGTTGGGAAAGATCAGGTGATGGTTTTGGGTGTGATTTGATTTTCGTCTAGAACATCAAAAATCCTTCAGGATGCTCCAAAATGACTCATCTATATCTATAATGATAGATCTTGATTAGGAGTATCTTTTTCTAGTACATGTCAAGTATCTATTTTGAAGTCTTGATCGATTTTGGGGGTTGGGAAGGATCAGGTGATGGTTTTGGGTGTGATTTGATTTTCGTCTAGAACATCAAAAATCCTTCAGGATGCTCCAAAATGACTCATCTATATCTATAAGGATAGATCTTGATTAGGAGTATCTTTTTCTAGTACATGTCAAGTATCTATTTTGAAGTCTTGATCGATTTTGGGGGTTGGGAAGGATCAGGTGATGGTTTTGGGTGTGATTTGATTTTCGTCTAGAACATCAAAAATCCTTCAGGATGCTCCAAAATGACTCATCTATATCTATAATGATAGATCTTGATTAGGAGTATCTTTTTCTAGTACATGTCAAGTATCTATTTTGAAGTCTTGATCGATTTTGGGGGTTGGGAAGGATCAGGTGATGGTTTTGGGTGTGATTTGATTTTCGTCTAGAACATCAAAAATCCTTCAGGATGCTCCAAAATGACTCATCTATATCTATAATGATAGATCTTGATTAGGAGTATCTTTTTCTAGTACATGTCAAGTATCTATTTTGAAGTCTTGATCGATTTTGGGGGTTGGGAAGGATCAGGTGATGGTTTTGGGTGTGATTTGATTTTCGTCTAGAACATCAAAAATCCTTCAGGATGCTCCAAAATGACTCATCTATAACTATAATGATAGATCTTGATTAGGAGTATCTTTTTCTAGTACATGTCAAGTATCTATTTTGAAGTCTTGATCGATTTTGGGGGTAGGGAAATATCAGGTGATGGTTTTGGGTGTGATTTGAATTTCGTCTAGAACATCAAAAATCCTTCAGGATGCTCCAAAATGACTCATCTATATCTATAATGATAGATCTTGATTAGGAGTATCTTTTTCTAGTACATGTCAAGTATCTATTTTGAAGTCTTGATCGATTTTGGGGGTTGGGAAGGATCAGGTGATGGTTTTGGGTGTGATTTGATTTTCGTCTAGAACATCAAAAATTCTTCAGGATACTCCAAAATGACTCATCTATATCTATAATGATAGATCTTGATTAGGAGTATCTTTTTCTAGTACATGTCAAGTATCTATTTTGAAGTCTTGATCGATTTTGGGGGTTGGGAAGGATCAGGTGATGGTTTTGGGTGTGATTTGATTTTCGTCTAGAACATCAAAAATCCTTCAGGATGCTCCAAAATGACTCATCTATATCTATAATGATAGATCTTGATTAGGAGTATCTTTTTCTAGTACATATCAAGTATCTATTTTGAAGTCTTGATCGATTTTGGGGGTTGGGAAGGATCAGGTGATGGTTTTGGGTGTGATTTGATTTTCGTCTAGAACATCAAAAATCCTTCAGGATGCTCCAAAATGACTCATCTATATCTATAATGATAGATCTTGATTAGGAGTATGTTTTTCTAGTACATGTCAAGTATCTATTTTGAAGTCTTGATCGATTTTGGGGGTTGGGAAGGATCAGGTGATGGTTTTGGGTGTGATTTGATTTTCGTCTAGAACATCAAAAATCCTTCAGGATGCTCCAAAATGACTCATCTATATCTATAATGATAGATCTTGATTAGGAGTATCTTTTTCTAGTACATGTCAAGTATCTATTTTGAAGTCTTGATCGATTTTGGGGGTTGGGAGGATCAGGTGATGGTTTTGGGTGTGATTTGATTTTCGTCTAGAACATCAAAAATCCTTCAGGATGCTCCAAAATGACTCATCTATATCTATAATGATAGATCTTGATTAGGAGTATCTTTTTCTAGTACATGTCAAGTATCTATTTTGAAGTCTTGATTGATTTTGGGGGTTGGGAAGGATCAGGTGATGGTTTTGGGTGTGATTTGATTTTCGTCTAGAACATCAAAAATCCTTCAGGATGCTCCAAAATGACTCATCTATATCTATAATGATAGATCTTGATTAGGAGTATCTTTTTCTAGCACATGTCAAGTATCTATTTTGAAGTCTTGATCGATTTTGGGGGTTGGGAAGGATCAGGTGATGGTTTTGGGTGTGATTTGATTTTCGTCTAGAACATCAAAAATCCTTCAGGATGCTCCAAAATGACTCATCTATATCTATAATGATAGATCTTGATTAGGAGTATCTTTTTCTAGTACATGTCAAGTATCTATTTTGAAGTCTTGATCGATTTTGGGGGTTGGGAAGGATCAGGTGATGGTTTTGGGTGTGATTTGATTTTCGTCTAGAACATCAAAAATCCTTCAGGATGCTCCAAAATGACTCATCTATATCTATAATGATAGATCTTGATTAGGAGTATCTTTTCCTAGCACATGTCAAGTATCTATTTTGAAGTCTTGATCGATTTTGGGGGTTGGGAAGGATCAGGTGATGGTTTTGGGTGTGATTTGATTTTCGTCTAGAACATGAAAAATCCTTCAGGATGCTCCAAAATGACTCATCTATATCTATAATGATAGATCTTGATTAGGAGTATCTTTTTCTAGTACATGTCAAGTATCTATTTTGAAGTCTTGATCGATTTTGGGGGTTGGGAAGGATCAGGTGATGGTTTTGGGTGTGATTTGATTTTCGTCTAGAACATCAAAAATCCTTCAGGATGCTCCAAAATGACTCATCTATATCTATAATGATAGATCTTGATTAGGAGTATCTTTTTCTAGTACATGTCAAGTATCTATTTTGAAGTCTTGATCGATTTTGGGGGTTGGGAAGGATCAGGTGATGGTTTTGGGTGTGATTTGATTTTCGTCTAGAACATCAAAAATTCTTCAGGATGCTCCAAAATGACTCATCTATATCTATAATGATAGATCTTGATTAGGAGTATCTTTTTCTAGTACATGTCAAGTATCTATTAGTCTTGATCGATTTTGGGGGTTGGGAAGGATCAGGTGATGGTTTTGGGTGTGATTTGATTTTCGTCTAGAACATCAAAAATCCTTCAGGATGCTCCAAAATGACTCATCTATATCTATAATGATAGATCTTGATTAGGAGTATCTTTTTCTAGTACATATCAAGTATCTATTTTGAAGTCTTGATCGATTTTGGGGGTTGGGAAGGATCAGGTGATGGTTTTGGGTGTGATTTGATTTTCGTCTAGAACATCAAAAATCCTTCAGGATGCTCCAAAATGACTCATCTATATCTATAATGATAGATCTTGATTAGGAGTATCTTTTTCTAGTACATGTCAAGTATCTATTTTGAAGTCTTGATCGATTTTGGGGATTGGGAAGGATCAGGTGATGGTTTTGGGTGTGATTTGATTTTCGTCTAGAACATCAAAAATCCTTCAGGATGCTCCAAAATGACTCATCTATAACTATAATGATAGATCTTGATTAGGAGTATCTTTTTCTAGTACATGTCAAGTATCTATTTTGAAGTCTTGATCGATTTTGGGGGTAGGGAAATATCAGGTGATGGTTTTGGGTGTGATTTGAATTTCGTCTAGAACATCAAAAATCCTTCAGGATGCTCCAAAATGACTCATCTATATCTATAATGATAGATCTTGATTAGGAGTATCTTTTTCTAGTACATGTCAAGTATCTATTTTGAAGTCTTGATCGATTTTGGGGGTTGGGAAGGATCAGGTGATGGTTTTGGGTGTGATTTGATTTTCGTCTAGAACATCAAAAATTCTTCAGGATACTCCAAAATGACTCATCTATATCTATAATGATAGATCTTGATTAGGAGTATCTTTTTCTAGTACATGTCAAGTATCTATTTTGAAGTCTTGATCGATTTTGGGGGTTAGGAAGGATCAGGTGATGGTTTTGGGTGTGATTTGATTTTCGTCTAGAACATCAAAAATCCTTCAGGATGCTCCAAAATGACTCATCTATATCTATAATGATAGATCTTGATTAGGAGTATCTTTTTCTAGTACATATCAAGTATCTATTTTGAAGTCTTGATCGATTTTGGGGGTTGGGAAGGATCAGGTGATGGTTTTGGGTGTGATTTGATTTTCGTCTAGAACATCAAAAATCCTTCAGGATGCTCCAAAATGACTCATCTATATCTATAATGATAGATCTTGATTAGGAGTATCTTTTTCTAGTACATGTCAAGTATCTATTTTGAAGTCTTGATCGATTTTGGGGGTTGGGAAGGATCAGGTGATGGTTTTGGGTGTGATTTGATTTTCGTCTAGAACATCAAAAATCCTTCAGGATGCTGCAAAATGACTCATCTATATCTATAATGATAGATCTTGATTAGGAGTATCTTTTTCTAGTACATGTCAAGTATCTATTTTGAAGTCTTGATCGATTTTGGGGGTTGGGAGGATCAGGTGATGGTTTTGGGTGTGATTTGATTTTCGTCTAGAACAACAAAAATCCTTCAGGATGCTCCAAAATGACTCATCTATATCTATAATGATAGATCTTGATTAGGAGTATCTTTTTCTAGTACATGTCAAGTATCTATTTTGAAGTCTTGATTGATTTTGGGGGTTGGGAAGGATCAGGTGATGGTTTTGGGTGTGATTTGATTTTCGTCTAGAACATCAAAAATCCTTCAGGATGCTCCAAAATGACTCATCTATATCTATAATGATAGATCTTGATTAGGAGTATCTTTTTCTAGCACATGTCAAGTATCTATTTTGAAGTCTTGATCGATTTTGGGGGTTGGGAAGGATCAGGTGATGGTTTTGGGTGTGATTTGATTTTCGTCTAGAACATCAAAAATCCTTCAGGATGCTCCAAAATGACTCATCTATATCTATAATGATAGATCTTGATTAGGAGTATCTTTTTCTAGTACATGTCAAGTATCTATTTTGAAGTCTTGATCGATTTTGGGGGTTGGGAAGGATCAGGTGATGGTTTTGGGTGTGATTTGATTTTCGTCTAGAACATCAAAAATCCTTCAGGATGCTCCAAAATGACTCATCTATATCTATAATGATAGATCTTGATTAGGAGTATCTTTTCCTAGCACATGTCAAGTATCTATTTTGAAGTCTTGATCGATTTTGGGGGTTGGGAAGGATCAGGTGATGGTTTTGGGTGTGATTTGATTTTCGTCTAGAACATGAAAAATCCTTCAGGATGCTCCAAAATGACTCCTCTATATCTATAATGATAGATCTTGATTAGGAGTATCTTTTTCTAGTACATGTCAAGTATCTATTTTGAAGTCTTGATCGATTTTGGGGGTTGGGAAGGATCAGGTGATGGTTTTGGGTGTGATTTGATTTTCGTCTAGAACATCAAAAATCCTTCAGGATGCTCCAAAATGACTCATCTATATCTATAATGATAGATCTTGATTAGGAGTATCTTTTTCTAGTACATGTCAAGTATCTATTTTGAAGTCTTGATCGATTTTGGGGGTTGGGAAGGATCAGGTGATGGTTTTGGGTGTGATTTGATTTTCGTCTAGAACATCAAAAATTCTTCAGGATGCTCCAAAATGACTCATCTATATCTATAATGATAGATCTTGATTAGGAGTATCTTTTTCTAGTACATGTCAAGTATCTATTAGTCTTGATCGATTTTGGGGGTTGGGAAGGATCAGGTGATGGTTTTGGGTGTGATTTGATTTTCGTCTAGAACATCAAAAATCCTTCAGGATGCTCCAAAACGACTCATCTATATCTATAATGATAGATCTTGATTAGGAGTATCTTTTTCTAGTACATATCAAGTATCTATTTTGAAGTCTTGATCGATTTTGGGGGTTGGGAAGGATCAGGTGATGGTTTTGGGTGTGATTTGATTTTCGTCTAGAACATCAAAAATCCTTCAGGATGCTCCAAAATGACTCATCTATATCTATAATGATAGATCTTGATTAGGAGTATCTTTTTCTAGTACATGTCAAGTATCTATTTTGAAGTCTTGATCGATTTTGGGGGTTGGGAAGGATCAGGTGATGGTTTTGGGTGTGATTTGATTTTCGTCTAGAACATCAAAAATCCTTCAGGATGCTCCAAAATGACTCATCTATATCTATAATGATAGATCTTGATTAGGAGTATCTTTTTCTAGTACATGTCAAGTATCTATTTTGAAGTCTTGATCGATTTTGGGGGTTGGGAAGGATCAGGTGATGGTTTTGGGTGTGATTTGATTTTCGTCTAGAACATCAAAAATCCTTCAGGATGCTCCAAAATGACTCATCTATATCTATAATGATAGATCTTGATTAGGAGTATCTTTTTCAAGTACATGTCAAGTATCTATTTTGAAGTCTTGATCGATTTTGGGGGTTGGGAAGGATCAGGTGATGGTTTTGGGTGTGATTTGATTTTCGTCTAGAACATCAAAAATCCTTCAGGATGCTCCAAAATGACTCATCTATATCTATAATGATAGATCTTGATTAGGAGTATCTTTTTCTAGTACATGTCAAGTATCTATTTTGAAGTCTTGATCGATTTTGGGGGTTGGGAAGGATCAGGTGATGGTTTTGGGTGTGATTTGATTTTCGTCTAGAACATCAAAAATCCTTCAGGATGCTCCAAAATGACTCATCTATATCTATAATGATAGATCTTGATTAGGAGTATTTTTTTCTATTACATATCAAGTATCTATTTTGAAGTCCTGATCGATTTTGGGGGTTGGGAAGGATCAGGTGATGGTTTTGGATGTGATTTGATTTTCGTCTAGAACATCAAAAATCCTTCAGGATGCTCCAAAATGACTCATCTATATCTATAATGATAGATCTTGATTAGGAGTATCTTTTTCTAGTACATGTCAAGTATCTATTTTGAAGTCTTGATCGATTTTGGGGGTTGGGAAGGATCAGGTGATGGTTTTGGGTGTGATTTGATTTTCGTCTAGAACATCAAAAATCCTTCAGGATGCTCCAAAATGACTCATCTATATCTATAATGATAGATCTTGATTAGGAGTATCTTTTTCTAGTACATGTCAAGTATCTATTTTGAAGTCTTGATCGATTTTGGGGGTTGGGAAGGATCAGGTGATGGTTTTGGGTGTGATTTGATTTTCGTCTAGAACATCAAAAATTCTTCAGGATGCTCCAAAATGACTCATCTATATCTATAATGATAGATCTTGATTAGGAGTATCTTTTTCTAGTACATGTCAAGTATCTATTTTGAAGTCTTGATCGATTTTGGGGGTTGGGAAGGATCAGGTGATGGTTTTGGGTGTGATTTGATTTTCGTCTAGAACATCAAAAATCCTTCAGGATGCTCCAAAATGACTCATCTATATCTATAATGATAGATCTTGATTAGGAGTATCTTTTTCTAGTACATGTCAAGTATCTATTTTGAAGTCTTAAACGATTTTTGGGGTTGGGAAGGATCAGGTGATGGTTTTGGGTGTGATTTGATTTTCGTCTAGAACATCAAAAATCCTTCAGGATGCTCCAAAATGACTCATCTATATCTATAATGATAGATCTTGATTAGGAGTATCTTTTTCTAGTACATGTCAAGTATCTATTTTGAAGTCTTGATCGATTTTGGGGGTTGGGAAGGATCAGGTGATGGTTTTGGGTGTGATTTGATTTTCGTCTAGAACATCAAAAATCCTTCAGGATGCTCCAAAATGACTCATCTATATCTATAATGATAGATCTTGATTAGGAGTATCTTTTTCTAGTACATGTCAAGTATCTATTTTGAAGTCTTGATCGATTTTGGGGGTTGGGAAGGATCAGGTGATGGTTTTGGGTGTGATTTGATTTTCGTCTAGAACATCAAAAATCCTTCAGGATGCTCCAAAATGACTCATCTATATCTATAATGATAGATCTTGATTAGGAGTATCTTTTTCTAGTACATGTCAAGTATCTATTTTGAAGTCTTGATCGATTTTGGGGGTTGGGAAGGATCAGGTGATGGTTTTGGGTGTGATTTGATTTTCGTCTAGAACATCAAAAATCCTTCAGGATGCTCCAAAATGACTCATCTATATCTATAATGATAGATCTTGATTAGGAGTATCTTTTTCTAGTACATATCAAGTATCTATTTTGAAGTCTTGATCGATTTTGGGGGTTGGGAAGGATCAGGTGATGGTTTTGGGTGTGATTTGATTTTCGTCTAGAACATCAAAAATCCTTCAGGATGGTCCAAAATGACTCATCTATATCTATAATGATAGATCTTGATTAGGAGTATCTTTTTCTAGTACATGTCAAGTATCTATTTTGAAGTCTTGATCGATTTTGGGGGTTGGGAAGGATCAGGTGATGGTTTTGGGTGTGATTTGATTTTCGTCTAGAACATCAAAAATCCTTCAGGATGCTCCAAAATGACTCATCTATATCTATAATGATAGATCTTGATTAGGAGTATCTTTTTCTAGTACATGTCAAGTATCTATTTTGAAGTCTTGATCGATTTTGGGGGTTGGGAAGGATCATATATCATATATCTATAATGATAGATCTTGATTAGGAGTATCTTTTTCTAGTACATGTCAAGTATCTATTTTGAAGTCTTGATCGATTTTGGGGGTTGGGAAGGATCAGGTGATGGTTTTGGGTGTGATTTGATTTTCGTCTAGAACATCAAAAATCCTTCAGGATGCTCCAAAATGACTCATCTATATCTATAATGATAGATCTTGATTAGGAGTATCTTTTTCTAGTACATATCAAGTATCTATTTTGAAGTCTTGATCGATTTTGGGGGTTGGGAAGGATCAGGTGATGGTTTTGGGTGTGATTTGATTTTCGTCTAGAACATCAAAAATCCTTCAGGATGCTCCAAAATGACTCATCTATATCTATAATGATAGATCTTGATTAGGAGTATCTTTTTCTAGTACATGTCAAGTATCTATTTTGAAGTCTTGATCGATTTTGGGGGTTGGGAAGGATCAGGTGATGGTTTTGGGTGTGATTTGATTTTCGTCTAGAACATCAAAAATCCTTCAGGATGCTCCAAAATGACTCATCTATATCTATAATGATAGATCTTGATTAGGAGTATCTTTTTCTAGTACATGTCAAGTATCTATTTTGAAGTCTTGATCGATTTTGGGGGTTGGGAAGGATCAGGTGATGGTTTTGGGTGTGATTTGATTTTCGTCTAGAACATCAAAAATCCTTCAGGATGCTCTAAAATGACTCATCTATATCTATAATGATAGATCTTGATTAGGAGTATCTTTTTCTAGTACATGTCAAGTATCTATTTTGAAGTCTTGATCGATTTTGGGGGTTGGGAAGGATCAGGTGATGGTTTTGGGTGTGATTTGATTTTCGTCTAGAACATCAAAAATCCTTCAGGATGCTCCAAAATGACTCATCTATATCTATAATGATAGATCTTGATTAGGAGTATCTTTTTCTAGTACATGTCAAGTATCTATTTTGAAGTCTTGATCGATTTTGGGGGTTGGGAAGGATCAGGTGATGGTTTTGGGTGTGATTTGATTTTCGTCTAGAACATCAAAAATCCTTCAGGATGCTCCAAAATGACTCATCTATATCTATAATGATAGATCTTTATTTGGAGTATCTTTTTCTAGTACATGTCAAGTATCTATTTTGAAGTCTTGATCGATTTTGGGGGTTGGGAAGGATCAGGTGATGGTTTTGGGTGTGATTTGATTTTCGTCTAGAACATCAAAAATTCTTCCGGATGCTCCAAAATGACTCATCTATATCTATAATGATAGATCTTGATTAGGAGTATCTTTTTGTAGTACATGTCAAGTATCTATTTTGAAGTCTTGATCGATTTTGGGGGTTGGGAAGGATCAGGTGATGGTTTTGGGTGTGATTTGATTTTCGTCTAGAGCATCAAAAATCCTTCAGGATGCTCCAAAATGACTCATCTATATCTATAATGATAGATCTTGATTAGGAGTATCTTTTTCTAGTACATGTCAAGTATCTATTTTGAAGTCTTGATCGATTTTGGGGGTTGGGAAGGATCAGGTGATGGTTTTGGGTGTGATTTGATTTTCGTCTAGAACATCAAAAATCCTTCAGGATGCTCCAAAATGACTCATCTATATCTATAATGATAGATCTTGATTAGGAGTATCTTTTTCTAGTACATGTCAAGTATCTATTTTGAAGTCTTGATCGATTTTGGGGGTTGGGAAGGATCAGGTGATGGTTTTGGGTGTGATTTGATTTTCGTCTAGAACATCAAAAATCCTTCAGGATGCTCCAAAATGACTCATCTATATCTATAATGATAGATCTTGATTAGGAGTATCTTTTTCTAGTACATATCAAGTATCTATTTTGAAGTCTTGATCGATTTTGGGGGTTGGGAAGGATCAGGTGATGGTTTTGGGTGTTATTTGATTTTCGTCTAGAACATCAAAAATCCTTCAGGATGCTCCAAAATGACTCATCTATATCTATAATGATAGATCTTGATTAGGAGTATCTTTTTATAGTACATGTCAAGTATCTATTTTGAAGTCTTGATCGATTTTGGGGGTTGGGAAGGATCAGGTGATGGTTTTGGGTGTGATTTGATTTTCGTCTAGAACATCAAAAATCCTTCAGGATGCTCCAAAATGACTCATCTATATCTATAATGATAGATCTTGATTAGGAGTATCTTTTTCTAGTACATGTCAAGTATCTATTTTGAAGTCTTGATCGATTTTGGGGGTTGGGAAGGATCAGGTGATGGTTTTGGGTGTGATTTGATTTTCGTCTAGAACATCAAAAATCCTTCAGGATGCTCCAAAATGACTCATCTATATCTATAATGATAGATCTTGATTAGGAGTATCTTTTTCTAGTACATGTCAAGTATCTATTTTGAAGTCTTGATCGATTTTGGGGGTTGGGAAGGATCAGGTGATGGTTTTGGGTGTGATTTGATTTTCGTCTAGAACATCAAAAATCCTTCAGGATGCTGCAAAATGACTCATCTATATCTATAATGATAGATCTTGATTAGGAATATCTTTTTCTAGTTCATGTCAAGTATCTATTTTGAAGTCTTGATCGATTTTGGGAGTTGGGAAGGATCAGGTGATGGTTTTGGGTGTGATTTGATTTTCGTCTAGAACATCAAAAATCCTTCAGGATGCTCCAAAATGACTCATCTATATCTATAATGATAGATCTTGATTAGGAGTATCTTTTTCTAGTACATGTCAAGTATCTATTTTGAAGTCTTGATCGATTTTGGGGGTTGGGAAGGATCAGGTGATGGTTTTGGGTGTGATTTGATTTTCGTCTAGAACATCAAAAATCCTTCAGGATGCTCCAAAATGACTCATCTTTATCTATAATGATAGATCTTGATTAGGAGTATCTTTTTCTAGTACATGTCAAGTATCTATTTTGAAGTCTTGATCGATTTTGGGGGTTGGGAAGGATCAGGTGATGGTTTTGGGTGTGATTTGATTTTCGTCTAGAACATCAAAAATCCTTCAGGATGCTCCAAAATGACTCATCTATATCTATAATGATAGATCTTGATTAGGAGTATCTTTTTCTAGTACATGTCAAGTATCTATTTTGAAGTCTTGATCGATTTTGGGGGTTGGGAAGGATCAGGTGATGGTTTTGGGTGTGATTTGATTTTCGTCTAGAACATCAAAAATCCTTCAGGATGCTCCAAAATGACTCATCTATATCTATAATGATAGATCTTGATTAGGAGTATCTTTTTCTAGTACATGTCAAGTATCTATTTTGAAGTCTTGATCGATTTTGGGGGTTGGGAAGGATCAGGTGATGGTTTTGGGTGTGATTTGATTTTCGTCTAGAACATCAAAAATCCTTCAGGATGCTCCAAAATGACTCATCTATATCTATAATGATAGATCTTGATTAGGAGTATCTTTTTCTAGTACATGTCAAGTATCTATTTTGAAGTCTTGATCGATTTTGGGGGTTGGGAAGGATCAGGTGATGGTTTTGGGTGTGATTTGATTTTCGTCTAGAACATCAAAAATCCTTCAGGATGCTCCAAAATGACTCATCTATATCTATAATGATAGATCTTGATTAGGAGTATCTTTTTCTAGTACATGTCAAGTATCTATTTTGAAGTCTTGATCGATTTTGGGGGTTGGGAAGGATCAGGTGATGGTTTTGGGTGTGATTTGATTTTCGTCTAGAACATCAAAAATCCTTCAGGATGCTCCAAAATGACTCATCTATATCTATAATGATAGATCTTGATTAGGAGTATCTTTTTCTAGTACATGTCAAGTATCTATTTTGAAGTCTTGATCGATTTTGGGGGTTGGGAAGGATCAGGTGATGGTTTTGGGTGTGATTTGATTTTCGTCTAGAACATCAAAAATCCTTCAGGATGCTCCAAAATGACTCATCTATATCTATAATGATAGATCTTGATTAGGAGTATCTTTTTCTAGTACATGTCAAGTATCTATTTTGAAGTCTTGATCGATTTTGGGGGTTGGGAAGGATCAGGTGATGGTTTTGGGTGTGATTTGATTTTCGTCTAGAACATCAAAAATCCTTCAGGATGCTCCAAAATGACTCATCTATATCTATAATGATAGATCTTGATTAGGAGTATCTTTTTCTAGTACATGTCAAGTATCTATTTTGAAGTCTTGATCGATTTTGGGGGTTGGGAAGGATCAGGTGATGGTTTTGGGTGTGATTTGATTTTCGTCTAGAACATCAAAAATCCTTCAGGATGCTCCAAAATGACTCATCTATATCTATAATGATAGATCTTGATTAGGAGTATCTTTTTCTAGTACATGTCAAGTATCTATTTTGAAGTCTTGATCGATTTTGGGGGTTGGGAAGGATCAGGTGATGGTTTTGGGTGTGATTTGATTTTCGTCTAGAACATCAAAAATCCTTCAGGATGCTCCAAAATGACTCATCTATATCTATAATGATAGATCTTGATTAGGAGTATCTTTTTCTAGTACATGTCAAGTATCTATTTTGAAGTCTTGATCGATTTTGGGGGTTGGGAAGGATCAGGTGATGGTTTTGGGTGTGATTTGATTTTCGTCTAGAACATCAAAAATCCTTCAGGATGCTCCAAAATGACTCATCTATATCTATAATGATAGATCTTGATTAGGAGTATCTTTTTCTAGTACATGTCAAGTATCTATTTTGAAGTCTTGATCGATTTTGGGGGTTGGGAAGGATCAGGTGATGGTTTTGGGTGTGATTTGATTTTCGTCTAGAACATCAAAAATCCTTCAGGATGCTCCAAAATGACTCATCTATATTTATAATGATAGATCTTGATTAGGAGTATCTTTTTCTAGTACATGTCAAGTATCTATTTTGAAGTCTTGATCGATTTTGGGGGTTGGGAAGGATCAGGTGATGGTTTTGGGTGTGATTTGATTTTCGTCTAGAACATCAAAAATCCTTCAGGATGCTCCAAAATGACTCATCTATATCTATAATGATAGATCTTGATTAGGAGTATCTTTTTCTAGTACATGTCAAGTATCTATTTTGAAGTCTTGATCGATTTTGGGGGTTGGGAAGGATCAGGTGATGGTTTTGGGTGTGATTTGATTTTCGTCTAGAACATCAAAAATCCTTCAGGATGCTCCAAAATGACTCATCTATATCTATAATGATAGATCTTGATTAGGAGTATCTTTTTCTAGTACATGTCAAGTATCTATTTTGAAGTCTTGATCGATTTTGGGGGTTGGGAAGGATCAGGTGATGGTTTTGGGTGTGATTTGATTTTCGTCTAGAACATCAAAAATCCTTCAGGATGCTCCAAAATGACTCATCTATATCTATAATGATAGATCTTGATTAGGAGTATCTTTTTCTAGTACATGTCAAGTATCTATTTTGAAGTCTTGATCGATTTTGGGGGTTGGGAAGGATCAGGTGATGGTTTTGGGTGTGATTTGATTTTCGTCTAGAACATCAAAAATCCTTCAGGATGCTCCAAAATGACTCATCTATATCTATAATGATAGATCTTGATTAGGAGTATCTTTTTCTAGTACATGTCAAGTATCTATTTTGAAGTCTTGATCGATTTTGGGGGTTGGGAAGGATCAGGTGATGGTTTTGGGTGTGATTTGATTTTCGTCTAGAACATCAAAAATCCTTCAGGATGCTCCAAAATGACTCATCTATATCTATAATGATAGATCTTGATTAGGAGTATCTTTTTCTAGTACATGTCAAGTATCTATTTTGAAGTCTTGATCGATTTTGGGGGTTGGGAAGGATCAGGTGATGGTTTTGGGTGTGATTTGATTTTCGTCTAGAACATCAAAAATCCTTCAGGATGCTCCAAAATGACTCATCTATATCTATAATGATAGATCTTGATTAGGAGTATCTTTTTCTAGTACATGTCAAGTATCTATTTTGAAGTCTTGATCGATTTTGGGGGTTGGGAAGGATCAGGTGATGGTTTTGGGTGTGATTTGATTTTCGTCTAGAACATCAAAAATCCTTCAGGATGCTCCAAAATGACTCATCTATATCTATAATGATAGATCTTGATTAGGAGTATCTTTTTCTAGTACATGTCAAGTATCTATTTTGAAGTCTTGATCGATTTTGGGGGTTGGGAAGGATCAGGTGATGGTTTTGGGTGTGATTTGATTTTCGTCTAGAACATCAAAAATCCTTCAGGATGCTCCAAAATGACTCATCTATATCTATAATGATAGATCTTGATTAGGAGTATCTTTTTCTAGTACATGTCAAGTATCTATTTTGAAGTCTTGATCGATTTTGGGGGTTGGGAAGGATCAGGTGATGGTTTTGGGTGTGATTTGATTTTCGTCTAGAACATCAAAAATCCTTCAGGATGCTCCAAAATGACTCATCTATATCTATAATGATAGATCTTGATTAGGAGTATCTTTTTCTAGTACATGTCAAGTATCTATTTTGAAGTCTTGATCGATTTTGGGGGTTGGGAAGGATCAGGTGATGGTTTTGGGTGTGATTTGATTTTCGTCTAGAACATCAAAAATCCTTCAGGATGCTCCAAAATGACTCATCTATATCTATAATGATAGATCTTGATTAGGAGTATCTTTTTTTAGTACATGTCAAGTATCTATTTTGAAGTCTTGATCGATTTTGGGGGTTGGGAAGGATCAGGTGATGGTTTTGGGTGTGATTTGATTTTCGTCTAGAACATCAAAAATCCTTCAGGATGCTCCAAAATGACTCATCTATATCTATAATGATAGATCTTGATTAGGAGTATCTTTTTCTAGTACATGTCAAGTATCTATTTTGAAGTCTTGATCGATTTTGGGGGTTGGGAAGGATCAGGTGATGGTTTTGGGTGTGATTTGATTTTCGTCTAGAACATCAAAAATCCTTCAGGATGCTCCAAAATGACTCATCTATATCTATAATGATAGATCTTGATTAGGAGTATCTTTTTCTAGTACATGTCAAGTATCTATTTTGAAGTCTTGATCGATTTTGGGGGTTGGGAAGGATCAGGTGATGGTTTTGGGTGTGATTTGATTTTCGTCTAGAACATCAAAAATCCTTCAGGATGCTCCAAAATGACTCATCTATATCTATAATGATAGATCTTGATTAGGAGTATCTTTTTCTAGTACATGTCAAGTATCTATTTTGAAGTCTTGATCGATTTTGGGGGTTGGGAAGGATCAGGTGATGGTTTTGGGTGTGATTTGATTTTCGTCTAGAACATCAAAAATCCTTCAGGATGCTCCAAAATGACTCATCTATATCTATAATGATAGATCTTGATTAGGAGTATCTTTTTCTAGTACATGTCAAGTATCTATTTTGAAGTCTTGATCGATTTTGGGGGTTGGGAAGGATCAGGTGATGGTTTTGGGTGTGATTTGATTTTCGTCTAGAACATCAAAAATCCTTCAGGATGCTCCAAAATGACTCATCTATATCTATAATGATAGATCTTGATTAGGAGTATCTTTTTCTAGTACATGTCAAGTATCTATTTTGAAGTCTTGATCGATTTTGGGGGTTGGGAAGGATCAGGTGATGGTTTTGGGTGTGATTTGATTTTCGTCTAGAACATCAAAAATCCTTCAGGATGCTCCAAAATGACTCATCTATATCTATAATGATAGATCTTGATTAGGAGTATCTTTTTCTAGTACATGTCAAGTATCTATTTTGAAGTCTTGATCGATTTTGGGGGTTGGGAAGGATCAGGTGATGGTTTTGGGTGTGATTTGATTTTCGTCTAGAACATCAAAAATCCTTCAGGATGCTCCAAAATGACTCATCTATAGCTATAATGATAGATCTTGATTAGGAGTATCTTTTTCTAGTACATGTCAAGTATCTATTTTGAAGTCTTGATCGATTTTGGGGGTTGGGAAGGATCAGGTGATGGTTTTGGGTGTGATTTGATTTTCGTCTAGAACATCAAAAATCCTTCAGGATGCTCCAAAATGACTCATCTATATCTATAATGATAGATCTTGATTAGGAGTATCTTTTTCTAGTACATGTCAAGTATCTATTTTGAAGTCTTGATCGATTTTGGGGGTTGGGAAGGATCAGGTGATGGTTTTGGGTGTGATTTGATTTTCGTCTAGAACATCAAAAATCCTTCAGGATGCTCCAAAATGACTCATCTATATCTATAATGATAGATCTTGATTAGGAGTATCTTTTTCTAGTACATGTCAAGTATCTATTTTGAAGTCTTGATCGATTTTGGGGGTTGGGAAGGATCAGGTGATGGTTTTGGGTGTGATTTGATTTTCGTCTAGAACATCAAAAATCCTTCAGGATGCTCCAAAATGACTCATCTATAGCTATAATGATAGATCTTGATTAGGAGTATCTTTTTCTAGTACATGTCAAGTATCTATTTTGAAGTCTTGATCGATTTTGGGGGTTGGGAAGGATCAGGTGATGGTTTTGGGTGTGATTTGATTTTCGTCTAGAACATCAAAAATCCTTCAGGATGCTCCAAAATGACTCATCTATATCTATAATGATAGATCTTGATTAGGAGTATCTTTTTCTAGTACATGTCAAGTATCTATTTTGAAGTCTTGATCGATTTTGGGGGTTGGGAAGGATCAGGTGAAGGTTTTGGGTGTGATTTGATTTTCGTCTAGAACATCAAAAATCCTTCAGGATGCTCCAAAATGACTCATCTATATCTATAATGATAGATCTTGATTAGGAGTATCTTTTTCTAGTACATGTCAAGTATCTATTTTGAAGTCTTGATCGATTTTGGGGGTTGGGAAGGATCAGGTGATGGTTTTGGGTGTGATTTGATTTTCGTCTAGAACATGAAAAATCCTTCAGGATGCTCCAAAATGACTCATCTATATCTATAATGATAGATCTTGATTAGGAGTATCTTTTTCTAGTACATGTCAAGTATCTATTTTGAAGTCTTGATCGATTTTGGGGGTTGGGAAGGATCAGGTGATGGTTTTGGGTGTGATTTGATTTTCGTCTAGAACATCAAAAATCCTTCAGGATGCTCCAAAATGACTCATCTATATCTATAATGATAGATCTTGATTAGGAGTATCTTTTTCTAGTACATGCCAAGTATCTATTTTGAAGTCTTGATCGATTTTGGGGGTTGGGAAGGATCAGGTGATGGTTTTGGGTGTGATTTGATTTTCGTCTAGAACATCAAAAATCCTTCAGGATGCTCCAAAATGACTCATCTATATCTATAATGATAGATCTTGATTAGGAGTATCTTTTTCTAGTACATGTCAAGTATCTATTTTGAAGTCTTGATCGATTTTGGGGGTTGGGAAGGATCAGGTGATGGTTTTGGGTGTGATTTGATTTTCGTCTAGAACATCAAAAATCCTTCAGGATGCTCCAAAATGACTCATCTATATCTATAATGATAGATCTTGATTAGGAGTATCTTTTTCTAGTACATGTCAAGTATCTATTTTGAAGTCTTGATCGATTTTGGGGGTTGGGAAGGATCAGGTGATGGTTTTGGGTGTGATTTGATTTTCGTCTAGAACATCAAAAATCCTTCAGGATGCTCCAAAATGACTCATCTATATCTATAATGATAGATCTTGATTAGGAGTATCTTTTTCTAGTACATGTCAAGTATCTATTTTGAAGTCTTGATCGATTTTGGGGGTTGGGAAGGATCAGGTGATGGTTTTGGGTGTGATTTGATTTTCGTCTAGAACATCAAAAATCCTTCAGGATGCTCGAAAATGACTCATCTATATCTATAATGATAGATCTTGATTAGGAGTATCTTTTTCTAGTACATGTCAAGTATCTATTTTGAAGTCTTGATCGATTTTGGGGGTTGGGAAGGATCAGGTGATGGTTTTGGGTGTGATTTGATTTTCGTCTAGAACATCAAAAATCCTTCAGGATGCTCCAAAATGACTCATCTATATCTATAATGATAGATCTTGATTAGGAGTATCTTTTTCTAGTACATGTCAAGTATCTATTTTGAAGTCTTGATCGATTTTGGGGGTTGGGAAGGATCAGGTGATGGTTTTGGGTGTGATTTGATTTTCGTCTAGAACATCAAAAATCCTTCAGGATGCTCCAAAATGACTCATCTATATCTATAATGATAGATCTTGATTAGGAGTATCTTTTTCTAGTACATGTCAAGTATCTATTTTGAAGTCTTGATCGATTTTGGGGGTTGGGAAGGATCAGGTGATGGTTTTGGGTGTGATTTGATTTTCGTCTAGAACATCAAAAATCCTTCAGGATGCTCCAAAATGACTCATCTATATCTATAATGATAGATCTTGATTAGGAGTATCTTTTTCTAGTACATGTCAAGTATCTATTTTGAAGTCTTGATCGATTTTGGGGGTTGGGAAGGATCAGGTGATGGTTTTGGGTGTGATTTGATTTTCGTCTAGAACATCAAAAATCCTTCAGGATGCTCCAAAATGACTCATCTATATCTATAATGATAGATCTTGATTAGGAGTATCTTTTTCTAGTACATGTCAAGTATCTATTTTGAAGTCTTGATCAATTTTGGGGGTTGGGAAGGATCAGGTGATGGTTTTGGGTGTGATTTGATTTTCGTCTAGAACATCAAAAATCCTTCAGGATGCTCCAAAATGACTCATCTATATCTATAATGATAGATCTTGATTAGGAGTATCTTTTTCTAGTACATGTCAAGTATCTATTTTGAAGTCTTGATCGATTTTGGGGGTTGGGAAGGATCAGGTGATGGTTTTGGGTGTGATTTGATTTTCGTCTAGAACATCAAAAATCCTTCAGGATGCTCCAAAATGACTCATCTATATCTATAATGATAGATCTTGATTAGGAGTATCTTTTTCTGGTACATGTCAAGTATCTATTTAGAAGTCTTGATCGATTTTGGGGGTTGGGAAGGATCAGGTGATGGTTTTGGGTGTGATTTGATTTTCGTCTAGAACATCAAAAATCCTTCAGGATGCTCCAAAATGATCATCTATATCTATAATGATAGATCTTGATTAGGAGTATCTTTTTCTAGTACATGTCAAGTATCTATTTTGAAGTCTTGATCGATTTTGGGGGTTGGGAAGGATCAGGTGATGGTTTTGGGTGTGATTTGATTTTCGTCTAGAACATCAAAAATCCTTCAGGATGCTCCAAAATGACTCATCTATATCTATAATGATAGATCTTGATTAGGAGTATCTTTTTCTAGTACATGTCAAGTATCTATTTTGAAGTCTTGATCGATTTTGGGGGTTGGGAAGGATCAGGTGATGGTTTTGGGTGTGATTTGATTTTCGTCTAGAACATCAAAAATCCTTCAGGATGCTCCAAAATGACTCATCTATATCTATAATGATAGATCTTGATTAGGAGTATCTTTTTCTAGTACATGTCAAGTATCTCTTTTGAAGTCTTGATCGATTTTGGGGGTTGGGAAGGATCAGGTGATGGTTTTGGGTGTGATTTGATTTTCGTCTAGAACATCAAAAATCCTTCAGGATGCTCCAAAATGACTCATCTATATCTATAATGATAGATCTTGATTAGGAGTATCTTTTTCTCGTACATGTCAAGTATCTATTTTGAAGTCTTGATCGATTTTGGGGGTTGGGAAGGATCAGGTGATGGTTTTGGGTGTGATTTGATTTTCGTCTAGAACATCAAAAATCCTTCAGGATGCTCGAAAATGACTCATCTATATCTATAATGATAGATCTTGATTAGGAGTATCTTTTTCTAGTACATGTCAAGTATCTATTTTGAAGTCTTGATCGATTTTGGGGGTTGGGAAGGATCAGGTGATGGTTTTGGGTGTGATTTGATTTTCGTCTAGAACATCAAAAATCCTTCAGGATGCTCCAAAATGACTCATCTATATCTATAATGATAGATCTTGATTAGGAGTATCTTTTTCTAGTACATGTCAAGTATCTATTTAGAAGTCTTGATCGATTTTGGGGGTTGGGAAGGATCAGGTGATGGTTTTGGGTGTGATTTGATTTTCGTCTAGAACATCAAAAATCCTTCAGGATGCTCCAAAATGATCATCTATATCTATTATGATAGATCTTGATTAGGAGTATCTTTTTCTAGTACATGTCAAGTATCTATTTTGAAGTCTTGATCGATTTTGGGGGTTGGGAAGGATCAGGTGATGGTTTTGGGTGTGATTTGATTTTCGTCTAGAACATCAAAAATCCTTCAGGATGCTCCAAAATGACTCATCTATATCTATAATGATAGATCTTGATTAGGAGTATCTTTTTCTAGTACATGTCAAGTATCTATTTTGAAGTCTTGATCGATTTTGGGGGTTGGGAAGGATCAGGTGATGGTTTTGGGTGTGATTTGATTTTCGTCTAGAACATCAAAAATCCTTCAGGATGCTCCAAAATGACTCATCTATATCTATAATGATAGATCTTGATTAGGAGTATCTTTTTCTAGTACATGTCAAGTATCTATTTTGAAGTCTTGGTCGATTTTGGGGGTTGGGAAGGATCAGGTGATGGTTTTGGGTGTGATTTGATTTTCGTCTAGAACTTCAAAAATCCTTCAGGATGCTCCAAAATGACTCATCTATATCTATAATGATAGATCTTGATTAGGAGTATCTTTTTCTAGTACATGTCAAGTATCTATTTTGAAGTCTTGATCGATTTTGGGGGTTGGGAAGGATCAGGTGATGGTTTTGGGTGTGATTTGATTTTCGTCTAGAACATCAAAAATCCTTCAGGATGCTCCAAAATGACTCATCTATATCTATAATGATAGATCTTGATTAGGAGTATCTTTTTCTAGTACATGTCAAGTATCTATTTTGAAGTCTTGATCGATTTTGGGGGTTGGGAAGGATCAGGTGATGGTTTTGGGTGTGATTTGATTTTCGTCTAGAACATCAAAAATCCTTCAGGATGCTCCAAAATGACTCATCTATATCTATAATGATAGATCTTGATTAGGAGTATCTTTTTCTAGTACATTTCAAGTATCTATTTTGAAGTCTTGATCGATTTTGGGGGTTGGGAAGGATCAGGTGATGGTTTTGGGTGTGATTTGATTTTCGTCTAGAACATCAAAAATCCTTCAGGATGCTCCAAAATGACTCATCTATATCTATAATGATAGATCTTGATTAGGAGTATCTTTTTCTAGTACATGTCAAGTATCTATTTTGAAGTCTTGATCGATTTTGGGGGTTGGGAAGGATCAGGTGATGGTTTTGGGTGTGATTTGATTTTCGTCTAGAACATAAAAAATCCTTCAGGATGCTCCAAAATGACTCATTTATATCTATAATGATAGATCTTGATTAGGAGTATCTTTTTCTAGTACATGTCAAGTATCTATTTTGAAGTCTTGATCGATTTTGGGGGTTGGGAAGGATCAGATGATGGTTTTGGGTGTGATTTGATTTTCGTCTAGAACATCAAAAATCCTTCAGGATGCTCCAAAATGACTCATCTATATCTATAATGATAGATCTTGATTAGGAGTATCTTTTTCTAGTACATGTCAAGTATCTATTTTGAAGTCTTGATCGATTTTGGGGGTTGGGAAGGATCAGGTGATGGTTTTGGGTGTGATTTGATTGTCGTTTAGAACATCAAAAATCCTTCAGGATGCTCCAAAATGACTCATCTATATCTATAATGATAGATCTTGATTAGGAGTATCTTTTTCTAGTAGATGTCAAGTATCTATTTTGAAGTCTTGATCGATTTTGGGGGTTGGGAAGGATCAGGTGATGGTTTTGGGTGTGATTTGATTTTCGTCTAGAACATCAAAAATCCTTCAGGATGCTCCAAAATGATCATCTATATCTATAATGATAGATCTTGATTAGGAGTATCTTTTTCTAGTACATGTCAAGTATCTATTTTGAAGTCTTGATCGATTTTGGGGGTTGGGAAGGATCAGGTGATGGTTTTGGGTGTGATTTGATTTTCGTCTAGAACATCAAAAATCCTTCAGGATGCTCCAAAATGACTCATCTATATCTATAATGATAGATCTTGATTAGGAGTATCTTTTTCTAGTACATGTCAAGTATCTATTTTGAAGTCTTGATCGATTTTGGGGGTTGGGAAGGATCAGGTGATGGTTTTGGGTGTGATTTGATTTTCGTCTAGAACATCAAAAATCCTTCAGGATGCTCCAAAATGACTCATCTATATCTATAATGATAGATCTTGATTAGGAGTATCTTTTTCTAGTACATGTCAAGTATCTATTTTGAAGTCTTGATCGATTTTGGTGGTTGGGAAGGATCAGGTGATGGTTTTGGGTGTGATTTGATTTTCGTCTAGAACATCAAAAATCCTTCAGGATGCTCCAAAATGACTCATCTATATCTATAATGATAGATCTTGATTAGGAGTATCTTTTTCTAGTACATGTCAAGTATCTATTTTGAAGTCTTGATCGATTTTGGGGGTTGGGAAGGATCAGGTGATGGTTTTGGGTGTGATTTGATTTTCGTCTAGAACATCAAAAATCCTTCAGGATGCTCCAAAATGACTCATCTATATCTATAATGATAGATCTTGATTAGGAGTATCGTTTTCTAGTACATGTCAAGTATCTATTTTGAAGTCTTGATCGATTTTGGGGGTTGGGAAGGATCAGGTGATGGTTTTGGGTGTGATTTGATTTTCGTCTAGAACATCAAAAATCCTTCAGGATGCTCCAAAATGACTCATCTATATCTATAATGATAGATCTTGATTAGGAGTATCTTTTTCTAGTACATGTCAAGTATCTGTTTTGAAGTCTTGATCGATTTTGGGGGTTGGGAAGGATCAGGTGATGGTTTTGGGTGTGATTTGATTTTCGTCTAGAACATCAAAAATCCTTCAGGATGCTCCAAAATGACTCATCTATATCTATTATGATAGATCTTGATTAGGAGTATCTTTTTTTAGTACATGTCAAGTATCTATTTTGAAGTCTTGATCGATTTTGGGGGTTGGGAAGGATCAGGTGATGGTTTTGGGTGTGATTTGATTTTCGTCTAGAACATCAAAAATCCTTCAGGATGCTCCAAAATGACTCATCTATATCTATAATGATAGATCTTGATTAGGAGTATCTTTTTCTAGTACATGTCAAGTATCTATTTTGAAGTCTTGATCGATTTTGGGGGTTGGGAAGGATCAGGTGATGGTTTTGGGTGTGATTTGATTTTCGTCTAGAACATCAAAAATCCTTCAGGATGCTCCAAAATGACTCATCTATATCTATAATGATAGATCTTGATTAGGAGTATCTTTTTCTAGTACATGTCAAGTATCTATTTTGAAGTCTTGATCGATTTTGGGGGTTGGGAAGGATCAGGTGATGGTTTTGGGTGTGATTTGATTTTCGTCTAGAACATCAAAAATCCTTCAGGATGCTCCAAAATGACTCATCTATATCTATAATGATAGATCTTGATTAGGAGTATCTTTTTCTAGTACATGTCAAGTATCTATTTTGAAGTCTTGATCGATTTTGGGGGTTGGGAAGGATCAGGTGATGGTTTTGGGTGTGATTTGATTTTCGTCTAGAACATCAAAAATCCTTCAGGATGCTCCAAAATGACTCATCTATATCTATAATGATAGATCTTGATTAGGAGTATCTTTTTCTAGTACATGTCAAGTATCTATTTTGAAGTCTTGATCGATTTTGAGGGTTGGGAAGGATCAGGTGATGGTTTTGGGTGTGATTTGATTTTCGTCTAGAACATCAAAAATCCTTCAGGATGCTCCAAAATGACTCATCTATATCTATAATGATAGATCTTGATTAGGAGTATCTTTTTCTAGTACATGTCAAGTATCTATTTTGAAGTCTTGATCGATTTTGGGGGTTGGGAATAATCAGGTGATGGTTTTGGGTGTGATTTGATTTTCGTCTAGAACATCAAAAATCCTTCAGGATGCTCCAAAATGACTCATCTATATCTATAATGATAGATCTTGATTAGGAGTATCGTTTTCTAGTACATGTCAAGTATCTATTTTGAAGTCTTGATCGATTTTGGGGGTTGGGAAGGATCAGGTGATGGTTTTGGGTGTGATTTGATTTTCGTCTAGAACATCAAAAATCCTTCAGGATGCTCCAAAATGACTCATCTATATCTATAATGATAGATCTTGATTAGGAGTATCTTTTTCTAGTACATGTCAAGTATCTGTTTTGAAGTCTTGATCGATTTTGGGGGTTGGGAAGGATCAGGTGATGGTTTTGGGTGTGATTTGATTTTCGTCTAGAACATCAAAAATCCTTCAGGATGCTCCAAAATGACTCATCTATATCTATTATGATAGATCTTGATTAGGAGTATCTTTTTTTAGTACATGTCAAGTATCTATTTTGAAGTCTTGATCGATTTTGGGGGTTGGGAAGGATCAGGTGATGGTTTTGGGTGTGATTTGATTTTCGTCTAGAACATCAAAAATCCTTCAGGATGCTCCAAAATGACTCATCTATATCTATAATGATAGATCTTGATTAGGAGTATCTTTTTCTAGTACATGTCAAGTATCTATTTTGAAGTCTTGATCGATTTTGGGGGTTGGGAAGGATCAGGTGATGGTTTTGGGTGTGATTTGATTTTCGTCTAGAACATCAAAAATCCTTCAGGATGCTCCAAAATGACTCATCTATATCTATAATGATAGATCTTGATTAGGAGTATCTTTTTCTAGTACATGTCAAGTATCTATTTTGAAGTCTTGATCGATTTTGGGGGTTGGGAAGGATCAGGTGATGGTTTTGGGTGTGATTTGATTTTCGTCTAGAACATCAAAAATCCTTCAGGATGCTCCAAAATGACTCATCTATATCTATAATGATAGATCTTGATTAGGAGTATCTTTTTCTAGTACATGTCAAGTATCTATTTTGAAGTCTTGATCGATTTTGGGGGTTGGGAAGGATCAGGTGATGGTTTTGGGTGTGATTTGATTTTCGTCTAGAACATCAAAAATCCTTCAGGATGCTCCAAAATGACTCATCTATATCTATAATGATAGATCTTGATTAGGAGTATCTTTTTCTAGTACATGTCAAGTATCTATTTTGAAGTCTTGATCGATTTTGAGGGTTGGGAAGGATCAGGTGATGGTTTTGGGTGTGATTTGATTTTCGTCTAGAACATCAAATATCCTTCAGGATGCTCCAAAATGACTCATCTATATCTATAATGATAGATCTTGATTAGGAGTATCTTTTTCTAGTACATGTCAAGTATCTATTTTGAAGTCTTGATCGATTTTGGGGGTTGGGAATAATCAGGTGATGGTTTTGGGTGTGATTTGATTTTCGTCTAGAACATCAAAAATCCTTCAGGATGCTCCAAAATGACTCATCTATATCTATAATGATAGATCTTGATTAGGAGTATCTTTTTCTAGTACATGTCAAGTATCTATTTTGAAGTCTTGATCGATTTTGGGGGTTGGGAAGGATCAGGTGATGGTTTTGGGTGTGATTTGATTTTCGTCTAGAACATCAAAAATCCTTCAGGATGCTCCAAAATGACTCATCTATATCTATAATGATAGATCTTGATTAGGAGTATCTTTTTCTAGTACATGTCAAGTATCTATTTTGAAGTCTTGATCGATTTTGGGGGTTGGGAAGGATCAGGTGATGGTTTTGGGTGTGATTTGATTTTCGTCTAGAACATCAAAAATCCTTCAGGATGCTCCAAAATGACTCATCTATATCTATAATGATAGATCTTGATTAGGAGTATCTTTTTCTTGTACATGTCAAGTATCTATTTTGAAGTCTTGATCGATTTTGGGGGTTGGGAAGGATCAGGTGATGGTTTTGGGTGTGATTTGATTTTCGTCTAGAACATCAAAAATCCTTCAGGATGCTCCAAAATGACTCATCTATATCTATAATGATAGATCTTGATTAGGAGTATCTTTTTCTAGTACATGTCAAGTATCTATTTTGAAGTCTTGATCGATTTTGGGGGTTGGGAAGGATCAGGTGATGGTTTTGGGTGTGATTTGATTTTCGTCTAGAACATCAAAAATCCTTCAGGATGCTCCAAAATGACTCATCTATATCTATAATGATAGATCTTGATTAGGAGTATCTTTTTCTAGTACATGTCAAGTATCTATTTTGAAGTCTTGATCGATTTTGGGGGTTGGGAAGGATCAGGTGATGGTTTTGGGTGTGATTTGATTTTCGTCTAGAACATCAAAAATCCTTCAGGATGCTCCAAAATGACTCATCTATATCTATAATGATAGATCTTGATTAGGAGTATCTTTTTCTAGTACATATCAAGTATCTATTTTGAAGTCTTGATCGATTTTGGGGGTTGGGAAGGATCAGGTGATGGTTTTGGGTGTGATTTGATTTTCGTCTAGAACATCAAAAATCCTTCAGGATGCTCCAAAATGACTCATCTATATCTATAATGATAGATCTTGATTAGGAGTATCTTTTTCTAGTACATGTCAAGTATCTGTTTTGAAGTCTTGATCGATTTTGGGGGTTGGGAAGGATCAGGTGATGGTTTTGGGTGTGATTTGATTTTCGTCTAGAACATCAAAAATCCTTCAGGATGCTCCAAAATGACTCATCTATATCTATAATGATAGATCTTGATTAGGAGTATCTTTTTCTAGTACATGTCAAGTATCTATTTTGAAGTCTTGATCGATTTTGGGGGTTGGGAAGGATCAGGTGATGGTTTTGGGTGTGATTTGATTTTCGTCTAGAACATCAAAAATCCTTCAGGATGCTCCAAAATGACTCATCTATATCTATAATGATAGATCTTGATTAGGAGTATCTTTTTCTAGTACATGTCAAGTATCTATTTTGAAGTCTTGATCGATTTTGGGGGTTGGGAAGGATCAGGTGATGGTTTTGGGTGTGATTTGATTTTCGTCAAGAACATCAAAAATCCTTCAGGATGCTCCAAAATGACTCATCTATATCTATAATGATAGATCTTGATTAGGAGTATCTTTTTCTAGTACATGTCAAGTATCTATTTTGAAGTCTTGATCGATTTTGGGGGTTGGGAAGGATCAGGTGATGGTTTTGGGTGTGATTTGATTTTCGTCAAGAACATCAAAAATCCTTCAGGATGCTCCAAAATGACTCATCTATATCTATAATGATAGATCTTGATTAGGAGTATCTTTTTCTAGTACATGTCAAGTATCTATTTTGAAGTCTTGATCGATTTTGGGGGTTGGGAAGGATCAGGTGATGGTTTTGGGTGTGATTTGATTTTCGTCTAGAACATCAAAAATCCTTCAGGATGCTCCAAAATGACTCATCTATATCTATAATGATAGATCTTGATTAGGAGTATCTTTTTCTAGTACATGTCAAGTATCTATTTTGAGGTCTTGATCGATTTTGGGGGTTGGGAAGGATCAGGTGATGGTTTTGGGTGTGATTTGATTTTCGTCTAGAACATCAAAAATCCTTCAGGATGCTCCAAAATGACTCATCTATATCTATAATGATAGATCTTGATTAGGAGTATCTTTTTCTAATACATGTCAAGTATCTATTTTGAAGTCTTGATCGATTTTGGGGGTTGGGAAGGATCAGGTGATGGTTTTGGGTGTGATTTGATTTTCGTCTAGAACATCAAAAATCCTTCAGGATGCTCCAAAATGACTCATCTATATCTATAATGATAGATCTTGATTAGGAGTATCTTTTTCTAGTACATGTCAAGTATCTATTTTGAAGTCTTGATCGATTTTGGGGGTTGGGAAGGATCAGGTGATGGTTTTGGGTGTGATTTGATTTTCGTCTAGAACATCAAAAATCCTTCAGGATGCTCCAAAATGACTCATCTATATCTATAATGATAGATCTTGATTAGGAGTATCTTTTTCTTGTACATGTCAAGTATCTATTTTGAAGTCTTGATCGATTTTGGGGGTTGGGAAGGATCAGGTGATGGTTTTGGGTGTGATTTGATTTTCGTCTAGAACATCAAAAATCCTTCAGGATGCTCCAAAATGACTCATCTATATCTATAATGATAGATCTTGATTAGGAGTATCTTTTTCTAGTACATGTCAAGTATCTATTTTGAAGTCTTGATCGATTTTGGGGGTTGGGAAGGATCAGGTGATGGTTTTGGGTGTGATTTGATTTTCGTCTAGAACATCAAAAATCCTTCAGGATGCTCCAAAATGACTCATCTATATCTATAATGATAGATCTTGATTAGGAGTATCTTTTTCTAGTACATGTCAAGTATCTGTTTTGAAGTTTTGATCGATTTTGGGGGTTGGGAAGGATCAGGTGATGGTTTTGGGTGTGATTTGATTTTCGTCTAGAACATCAAAAATCCTTCAGGATGCTCCAAAATGACTCATCTATATCTATAATGATATATCTTGATTAGGAGTATCTTTTTCTAGTACATGTCAAGTATCTATTTTGAAGTCTTGATCGATTTTGGGGGTTGGGAAGGATCAGGTGATGGTTTTGGGTGTGATTTGATTTTCGTCTAGAACATCAAAAATCCTTCAGGATGCTCCAAAATGACTCATCTATATCTATAATGATAGATCTTGATTAGGAGTATCTTTTTCTAGTACATGTCAAGTATCTATTTTGAAGTCTTGATCGATTTTGGGGGTTGGGAAGGATCAGGTGATGGTTTTGGGTGTGATTTGATTTTCGTCTAGAACATCAAAAATCCTTCAGGATGCTCCAAAATGACTCATCTATATCTATAATGATAGATCTTGATTAGGAGTATCTTTTTCTAGTACATGTCAAGTATCTATTTTGAAGTCTTGATCGATTTTGGGGGTTGGGAAGGATCAGGTGATGGTTTTGGGTGTGATTTGATTTTCGTCTAGAACATCAAAAATCCTTCAGGATGCTCCAAAATGACTCATCTATATCTATAATGATAGATCTTGATTAGGAGTATCTTTTTCTAGTACATGTCAAGTATCTATTTTGAAGTCTTGATCGATTTTGGGGGTTGGGAAGGATCAGGTGATGGTTTTGGGTGTGATTTGATTTTCGTCTAGAACATCAAAAATCCTTCAGGATGCTCCAAAATGACTCATCTATATCTATAATGATAGATCTTGATTAGGAGTATCTTTTTCTAGTACATGTCAAGTATCTATTTTGAAGTCTTGATCGATTTTGGGGGTTGGGAAGGATCAGGTGATGGTTTTGGGTGTGATTTGATTTTCGTCAAGAACATCAAAAATCCTTCAGGATGCTCCAAAATGACTCATCTATATCTATAATGATAGATCTTGATTAGGAGTATCTTTTTCTAGTACATGTCAAGTATCTATTTTGAAGTCTTGATCGATTTTGGGGGTTGGGAAGGATCAGGTGATGGTTTTGGGTGTGATTTGATTTTCGTCAAGAACATCAAAAATCCTTCAGGATGCTCCAAAATGACTCATCTATATCTATAATGATAGATCTTGATTAGGAGTATCTTTTTCTAGTACATGTCAAGTATCTATTTTGAAGTCTTGATCGATTTTGGGGGTTGGGAAGGATCAGGTGATGGTTTTGGGTGTGATTTGATTTTCGTCTAGAACATCAAAAATCCTTCAGGATGCTCCAAAATGACTCATCTATATCTATAATGATAGATCTTGATTAGGAGTATCTTTTTCTAGTACATGTCAAGTATCTATTTTGAAGTCTTGATCGATTTTGGGGGTTGGGAAGGATCAGGTGATGGTTTTGGGTGTGATTTGATTTTCGTCTAGAACATCAAAAATCCTTTAGGATGCTCCAAAATGACTCATCTATATCTATAATGATAGATCTTGATTAGGAGTATCTTTTTCTAGTACATGTCAAGTATCTATTTTGAAGTCTTGATCGATTTTGGGGGTTGGGAAGGATCAGGTGATGGTTTTGGGTGTGATTTGATTTTCGTCTAGAACATCAAAAATCCTTCAGGATGCTCCAAAATGACTCATCTATATCTATAATGATAGATCTTGATTAGGAGTATCTTTTTCTAGTACATGTCAAGTATCTATTTTGAAGTCTTGATCGATTTTGGGGGTTGGGAAGGATCAGGTGATGGTTTTGGGTGTGATTTGATTTTCGTCTAGAACATCAAAAATCCTTCAGGATGCTCCAAAATGACTCATCTATATCTATAATGATAGATCTTGATTAGGAGTATCTTTTTCTTGTACATGTCAAGTATCTATTTTGAAGTCTTGATCGATTTTGGGGGTTGGGAAGGATCAGGTGATGGTTTTGGGTGTGATTTGATTTTCGTCTAGAACATCAAAAATCCTTCAGGATGCTCCAAAATGACTCATCTATATCTATAATGATAGATCTTGATTAGGAGTATCTTTTTCTAGTACATGTCAAGTATCTATTTTGAAGTCTTGATCGATTTTGGGGGTTGGGAAGGATCAGGTGATGGTTTTGGGTGTGATTTGATTTTCGTCTAGAACATCAAAAATCCTTCAGGATGCTCCAAAATGACTCATCTATATCTATAATGATAGATCTTGATTAGGAGTATCTTTTTCTAGTACATGTCAAGTATCTATTTTGAAGTCTTGATCGATTTTGGGGGTTGGGAAGGATCAGGTGATGGTTTTGGGTGTGATTTGATTTTCGTCTAGAACATCAAAAATCCTTCAGGATGCTCCAAAATGACTCATCTATATCTATAATGATAGATCTTGATTAGGAGTATCTTTTTCTAGTACATGTCAAGTATCTATTTTGAAGTCTTGATCGATTTTGGGGGTTGGGAAGGATCAGGTGATGGTTTTGGGTGTGATTTGATTTTCGTCTAGAACATCAAAAATCCTTCAGGATGCTCCAAAATGACTCATCTATATCTATAATGATAGATCTTGATTAGGAGTATCTTTTTCTAGTACATGTCAAGTATCTATTTTGAAGTCTTGATCGATTTTGGGGGTTGGGAAGGATCAGGTGATGGTTTTGGGTGTGATTTGATTTTCGTCTAGAACATCAAAAATCCTTCAGGATGCTCCAAAATGACTCATCTATATCTATAATGATAGATCTTGATTAGGAGTATCTTTTTCTAGTACATGTCAAGTATCTATTTTGAAGTCTTGATCGATTTTGGGGGTTGGGAAGGATCAGGTGATGGTTTTGGGTGTGATTTGATTTTCGTCTAGAACATCAAAAATCCTTCAGGATGCTCCAAAATGACTCATCTATATCTATAATGATAGATCTTGATTAGGAGTATCTTTTTCTAGTACATGTCAAGTATCTATTTTGAAGTCTTGATCGATTTTGGGGGTTGGGAAGGATCAGGTGATGGTTTTGGGTGTGATTTGATTTTCGTCTAGAACATCAAAAATCCTTCAGGATGCTCCAAAATGACTCATCTATATCTATAATGATAGATCTTGATTAGGAGTATCTTTTTCTAGTACATATCAAGTATCTATTTTGAAGTCTTGATCGATTTTGGGGGTTGGGAAGGATCAGGTGATGGTTTTGGGTGTGATTTGATTTTCGTCTAGAACATCAAAAATCCTTCAGGATGCTCCAAAATGACTCATCTATATCTATAATGATAGATCTTGATTAGGAGTATCTTTTTCTAGTAGATGTCAAGTATCTATTTTGAAGTCTTGATCGATTTTGGGGGTTGGGAAGGATCAGGTGATGGTTTTGAGTGTGATTTGATTTTCGTCTAGAACATCAAAAATCCTTCAGGATGCTCCAAAATGACTCATCTATATCTATAACGATAGATCTTGATTAGGAGTATCTTTTTCTAGCACATGTCAAGTATCTATTTTGAAGTCTTGATCGATTTTGGGGGTTGGGAAGGATCAGGTGATGGTTTTGGGTGTGATTTGATTTTCGTCTAGAACATCAAAAATCCTTCAGGATGCTCCAAAATGACTCATCTATATCTATAATGATAGATCTTGATTAGGAGTATCTTTTTCTAGTACATGTCAAGTATCTATTTATAAGGTCTTGATCGATTTTGGGGGTTGGGAAGGATCAGGTGATGGTTTTGGGTGTGATTTGATTTTCGTCTAGAACATCAAAAATCCTTCAGGATGCTCCAAAATGACTCATCTATATCTATAATGATATATCTTGATTAGGAGTATCTTTTTCTAGTACATGTCAAGTATCTATTTTGAAGTCTTGATCGATTTTGGGGGTTGGGAAGGATCAGGTGATGGTTTTGGGTGTGATTTGATTTTCGTCTAGAACATCAAAAATCCTTCAGGATGCTCCAAAATGACTCATCTATATCTATAATGATAGATCTTGATTAGGAGTATCTTTTTCTAGTACATGTCAAGTATCTATTTTGAAGTCTTGATCGATTTTGGGGGTTGGGAAGGATCAGGTGATGGTTTTGGGTGTGATTTGATTTTCGTCTAGAACATCAAAAATCCTTCAGGATGCTCCAAAATGACTCATCTATATCTATAATGATAGATCTTGATTAGGAGTATCTTTTTCTAGTACATGTCAATTATCTATTTTGAAGTCTTGATCGATTTTGGGGGTTGGGAAGGATCAGGTGATGGTTTTGGGTGTGATTTGATTTTCGTCTAGAACATCAAAAATCCTTCAGGATGCTCCAAAATGACTCATCTATATCTATAATGATAGATCTTAATTAGGAGTATCTTTTTCTAGTACATGTCAAGTATCTATTTTGAAGTCTTGATCGATTTTGGGGGTTGGGAAGGATCAGGTGATGGTTTTGGGTGTGATTTGATTTTCGTCTAGAACATCAAAAATCCTTCAGGATGCTCCAAAATGACTCATCTATATCTATAATGATAGATCTTGATTAGGAGTATCTTTTTCTAGTACATGTCAAGTATCTATTTTGAAGTCTTGATCGATTTTGGGGGTTGGGAAGGATCAGGTGATGGTTTTGAGTGTGATTTGATTTTCGTCTAGAACATCAAAAATCCTTCAGGATGCTCCAAAATGACTCATCTATATCTATAATGATAGATCTTGATTAGGAGTATCTTTTTCTAGTACATGTCAAGTATCTATTTTGAAGTCTTGATCGATTTTGGGGGTTGGGAAGGATCAGGTGATGGTTTTGGGTGTGATTTGATTTTCGTCTAGAACATCAAAAATCCTTCAGGATGCTCCAAAATGACTCATCTATATCTATAATGATAGATCTTGATTAGGAGTATCTTTTTCTAGTACATGTCAAGTATCTATTTTGAAGTCTTGATCGATTTTGGGGGTTGGGAAGGATCAGGTGATGGTTTTGGGTGTGATTTGATTTTCGTCTAGAACATCAAAAATCCTTCAGGATGCTCCAAAATGACTCATCTATATCTATAATGATAGATCTTGATTAGGAGTATCTTTTTCTTGTACATGTCAAGTATCTATTTTGAAGTCTTGATCGATTTTGGGGGTTGGGAAGGATCAGGTGATGGTTTTGGGTGTGATTTGATTTTCGTCTAGAACATCAAAAATCCTTCAGGATGCTCCAAAATGACTCATCTATATCTATAATGATAGATCTTGATTAGGAGTATCTTTTTCTAGTACATGTCAAGTATCTATTTTGAAGTCTTGATCGATTTTGGGGGTTGGGAAGGATCAGGTGATGGTTTTGGGTGTGATTTGATTTTCGTCTAGAACATCAAAAATTCTTCTGGATGCTCCAAAATGACTCATCTATATCTATAATGATAGATCTTGATTAGGAGTATCTTTTTCTAGTACATGTCAAGTATCTATTTTGAAGTCTTGATCGATTTTGGGGGTTGGGAAGGATCAGGTGATGGTTTTGGGTGTGATTTGATTTTCGTCTAGAACATCAAAAATCCTTCAGGATGCTCCAAAATGACTCATCTATATCTATAATGATAGATCTTGATTAGGAGTATCTTTTTCTAGTACATGTCAAGTATTTTTTTTGAAGTCTTGATCGATGTTGGGGGTTGGGAAGGATCAGGTGATGGTTTTGGGTGAGATTTGATTTTCGTCTAGAACATCAAAAATCCTTCAGGATGCTCCAAAATGACTCATCTATATCTATAATGATAGATCTTGATTAGGAGTATCTTTTTCTAGTACATGTCAAGTATCTATTTTGAAGTCTTGATCGATTTTGGGGGTTGGGAAGGATCAGGTGATGGTTTTGGGTGTGATTTGATTTTCGTCTAGAACATCAAAAATCCTTCAGGATGCTCCAAAATGACTCATCTATATCTATAATGATAGATCTTGATTAGGAGTATCTTTTTCTAGTACATGTCAAGTATCTATTTATAAGTCTTGATCGATTTTGAGGGTTGGGAAGGATCAGGTGATGGTTTTGGGTGTGATTTGATTTTCGTCTAGAACATCAAAAATCCTTCAGGATGCTCCAAAATGACTCATCTATATCTATAATGATATATCTTGATTAGGAGTATCTTTTTCTAGTACATGTCAAGTATCTATTTTGAAGTCTTGATCGATTTTGGGGGTTGGGAAGGATCAGGTGATGGTTTTGGGTGTGATTTGATTTTCGTCTAGAACATCAAAAATCCTTCAGGATGCTCAAAAATGACTCATCTATATCTATAATGATAGATCTTGATTAGGAGTATCTTTTTCTAGTACATGTCAAGTATCTATTTTGAAGTCTTGATCGATTTTGGGGGTTGGGAAGGATCAGGTGATGGTTTTGGGTGTGATTTGATTTTCGTCTAGAACATCAAAAATCCTTCAGGATGCTCCAAAATGACTCATCTATATCTATAATGATAGATCTTGATTAGGAGTATCTTTTTCTAGTACATGTCAAGTATCTATTTTGAAGTCTTGATCGATTTTGGGGGTTGGGAAGGATCAGGTGATGGTTTTGGGTGTGATTTGATTTTCGTCTAGAACATCAAAAATCCTTCAGGATGCTCCAAAATGACTCATCTATATCTATAATGATAGATCTTGATTAGGAGTATCTTTTTCTAGTACATGTCAAGTATCTATTTTGAAGTCTTGATCGATTTTGGGGGTTGGGAAGGATCAGGTGATGGTTTTGGGTGTGATTTGATTTTCGTCTAGAACATCAAAAATCCTTCAGGATGCTCCAAAATGACTCATCTATATCTATAATGATAGATCTTGATTAGGAGTATCTTTTTCTAGTACATGTCAAGTATCTATTTTGAAGTCTTGATCGATTTTGGGGGTTGGGAAGGATCAGGTGATGGTTTTGGGTGTGATTTGATTTTCGTCTAGAACATCAAAAATCCTTCAGGATGCTCCAAAATGACTCATCTATATCTATAATGATAGATCTTGATTAGGAGTATCTTTTTCTAGTACATGTCAAGTATCTATTTTGAAGTCTTGATCGATTTTGGGGGTTGGGAAGGATCAGGTGATGGTTTTGGGTGTGATTTGATTTTCGTCTAGAACATCAAAAATTCTTCAGGATGCTCCAAAATGACTCATCTATATCTATAATGATAGATCTTGATTAGGAGTATCTTTTTCTAGTACATGTCAAGTATCTATTTTGAAGTCTTGATCGATTTTGGGGGTTGGGAAGGATCAGGTGATGCTTTTGGGTGTGATTTGATTTTCGTCTAGAACATCAAAAATCCTTCAGGATGCTCCAAAATGACTCATCTATATCTATAATGATAGATCTTGATTAGGAGTATCTTTTTCTAGTACATGTCAAGTATTTTTTTTGAAGTCTTGATCGATTTTGGGGGTTGGGAAGGATCAGGTGATGGTTTTGGGTGAGATTTGATTTTCGTCTAGAACATCAAAAATCCTTCAGGATGCTCCAAAATGACTCATCTATATCTATAATGATAGATCTTGATTAGGAGTATCTTTTTCTAGTACATGTCAAGTATCTATTTTGAAGTCTTGATCGATTTTGGGGGTTGGGAAGGATCAGGTGATGGTTTTGGGTGTGATTTGATTTTCGTCTAGAACATCAAAAATCCTTCAGGATGCTCCAAAATGACTCATCTATATCTATAATGATAGATCTTGATTAGGAGTATTTTTTTCTAGTACATGTCAAGTATCTATTTTGAAGTCTTGATCGATTTTGGGGGTTGGGAAGGATCAGGTGATGGTTTTGGGTGTGATTTGATTTTCGTCTAGAACATCAAAAATCCTTCAGGATGCTCCAAAATGACTCATCTATATCTATAATGATAGATCTTGATTAGGAGTATCTTTTTCTAGTACATGTCAAGTATCTTTTTTGAAGTCTTGATCGATTTTGGGGGTTGGGAAGGATCAGGTGATGGTTTTGGGTGTGATTTGATTTTCGTCTAGAACATCAAAAATCCTTCAGGATGCTCCAAAATGACTCATCTATATCTATAATGATAGATCTTGATTAGGAGTATCTTTTTCTAGTACATGTCAAGTATCTATTTTGAAGTCTTGATCGATTTTGGGGGTTGGGAAGGATCAGGTGATGGTTTTGGGTGTGATTTGATTTTCGTCTAGAACATCAAAAATCCTTCAGGATGCTCCAAAATGACTCATCTATATCTATAATGATAGATCTTGATTAGGAGTATCTTTTTCTAGTACATGTCAAGTATCTTTTTTGAAGTCTTGATCGATTTTGGGGGTTGGGAAGGATCAGGTGATGGTTTTGGGTGTGATTTGATTTTCGTCTAGAACATCAAAAATCCTTCAGGATGCTCCAAAATGACTCATCTATATCTATAATGATAGATCTTGATTAGGAGTATCTTTTTCTAGTACATGTCAAGTATCTATTTTGAAGTCTTGATCGATTTTGGGGGTTGGGAAGGATCAGGTGATGGTTTTGGGTGTGATTTGATTTTCGTCTAGAACATCAAAAATCCTTCAGGATGCTCCAAAATGACTCATCTATATCTATAATGATAGATCTTGATTAGGAGTATCTTTTTCTAGTACATGTCAAGTATCTGTTTTGAAGTCTTGATCGATTTTGGGGGTTGGGAAGGATCAGGTGATGGTTTTGGGTGTGATTTGATTTTCGTCTAGAACATCAAAAATCCTTCAGGATGCTCCAAAATGACTCATCTATATCTATAATGATAGATCTTGATTAGGAGTATCTTTTTCTAGTACATGTCAAGTATCTATTTTGAAGTCTTGATCGATTTTGGGGGTTGGGAAGGATCAGGTGATGGTTTTGGGTGTGATTTGATTTTCGTCTAGAACATCAAAAATCCTTCAGGATGCTCCAAAATGACTCATCTATATCTATAATGATAGATCTTGATTAGGAGTATCTTTTTCTAGTACATGTCAAGTATCTATTTTGAAGTCTTGATCGATTTTGGGGGTTGGGAAGGATCAGGTGATGGTTTTGGGTGTGATTTGATTTTCGTCTAGAACATCAAAAATCCTTCAGGATGCTCCAAAATGACTCATCTATATCTATAATGATAGATCTTGATTAGGAGTATCTTTTTCTAGTACATGTCAAGTATCTATTTTGAAGTCTTGATCGATTTTGGGGGTTGGGAAGGATCAGGTGATGGTTTTGGGTGTGATTTGATTTTCGTCTAGAACATCAAAAATCCTTCAGGATGCTCCAAAATGACTCATCTATATCTATAATGATAGATCTTGATTAGGAGTATCTTTTTCTAGTACATGTCAAGTATCTATTTTGAAGTCTTGATCGATTTTGGGGGTTGGGAAGGATCAGGTGATGGTTTTGGGTGTGATTTGATTTTCGTCTAGAACATCAAAAATCCTTCAGGATGCTCCAAAATGACTCATCTATATTTATAATGATAGATCTTTATTAGGAGTATCTTTTTCTAGTACATGTCAAGTATCTATTTTGAAGTATTGATCGATTTTGGGGGTTGGGAAGGATCAGGTGATGGTTTTGGGTGTGATTTGATTTTCGTCTAGAACATCAAAAATCCTTCAGGATGCTCCAAAATGACTCATCTATATCTATAATGATAGATCTTGATTAGGAGTATCTTTTTCTAGTACATGTCAAGTATCTGTTTTGAAGTCTTGATCGATTTTGGGGGTTGGGAAGGATCAGGTGATGGTTTTGGATGTGATTTGATTTTCGTCTAGAACATCAAAAATCCTTCAGGATGCTTCAAAATGACTCATCTATATCTATAATGATAGATCTTGATTAGGAGTATCTTTTTCTAGTACATGTCAAGTATCTATTTTGAAGTCTTGATCGATTTTGGGGGTTGGGAAGGATCAGGTGATGGTTTTGGGTGTGATTTGATTTTCGTCTAGAACATCAAAAATCCTTCAGGATGCTCCAAAATGACTCATCTATATCTATAATGATAGATCTTGATTAGGAGTATCTTTTTCTAGTACATGTCAAGATCTATTTTGAAGTCTTGATCGATTTTGGGGGTTGGGAAGGATCAGGTGATGGTTTTGGGTGTGATTTGATTTTCGTCTAGAACATCAAAAATCCTTCAGGATGCTGCAAAATGACTCATCTATATTTATAATGATAGATCTTTATTAGGAGTATCTTTTTCTAGTACATGTCAAGTATCTATTTTGAAGTATTGATCGATTTTGGGGGTTGGGAAGGATCAGGTGATGGTTTTGGGTGTGATTTGATTTTCTTCTAGAACATCAAAAATCCTTCAGGATGCTCCAAAATGACTCATCTATATCTATAATGATAGATCTTGATTAGGAGTATCTTTTTCTAGTACATGTCAAGTATCTGTTTTGAAGTCTTGATCGATTTTGGGGGTTGGGAAGGATCAGGTGATGGTTTTGGGTGTGATTTGATTTTCGTCTTGAACATCAAAAATCCTTCAGGATGCTCCAAAATGACTCATCTATATCTATAATGATAGATCTTGATTAGGAGTATCTTTTTCTAGTACATGTCAAGTATCTATTTTGAAGTCTTGATCGATTTTGGGGGTTGGGAAGGATCAGGTGATGGTTTTGGGTGTGATTTGATTTTCGTCTAGAACATCAAAAATCCTTCAGGATGCTCCAAAATGACTCATCTATATCTATAATGATAGATCTTGATTAGGAGTATCTTTTTCTAGTACATGTCAAGTATCTATTTTGAAGTCTTGATCGATTTTGGGGGTTGGGAAGGATCAGGTGATGGTTTTGGGTGTGATTTGATTTTCGTCTAGAACATCAAAAATCCTTCAGGATGCTCCAAAATGACTCATCTATATCTATAATGATAGATCTTGATGAGGAGTATCTTTTTCTAGTACATGTCAAGTATCTGTTTTGAAGTCTTGATCGATTTTGGGGGTTGGGAAGGATCAGGTGATGGTTTTGGGTGTGATTTGATTTTCGTCTAGAACATCAAAAATCCTTCAGGATGCTCCAAAATGACTCATCTATATCTATAATGATAGATCTTGATTAGGAGTATCTTTTTCTAGTACATGTCAAGTATCTATTTTGAAGTCTTGATCGATTTTGGGGGTTGGGAAGGATCAGGTGATGGTTTTGGGTGTGATTTGATTTTCGTCTAGAAAATCAAAAATCCTTCAGGATGCTCCAAAATGACTCATCTATATCTATAATGATAGATCTTGATTAGGAGTATCTTTTTCTAGTACATGTCAAGTATCTATTTTGAAGTCTTGATCGATTTTGGGGGTTGGGAAGGATCAGGTGATGGTTTTGGGTGTGATTTGATTTTCGTCTAGAACATCAAAAATCCTTCAGGATGCTCCAAAATGACTCATCTATATCTATAATGATAGATCTTGATTAGGAGTATCTTTTTCTAGTACATGTCAAGTATCTATTTTGAAGTCTTGATCGATTTTGGGGGTTGGGAAGGATCAGGTGATGGTTTTGGGTGTGATTTGATTTTCGTCTAGAACATCAAAAATCCTTCAGGATGCTCCAAAATGACTCATCTATATTTATAATGATAGATCTTTATTAGGAGTATCTTTTTCTAGTACATGTCAAGTATCTATTTTGAAGTATTGATCGATTTTGGGGGTTGGGAAGGATCAGGTGATGGTTTTGGGTGTGATTTGATTTTCGTCTAGAACATCAAAAATCCTTCAGGATGCTCCAAAATGACTCATCTATATCTATAATGATAGATCTTGATTAGGAGTATCTTTTTCTAGTACATGTCAAGTATCTGTTTTGAAGTCTTGATGATAGATCTTGATTAGGAGTATCTTTTTCTAGTACATGTCAAGTATCTATTTTGAAGTCTTGATGGATTTTGGGGGTTGGGAAGGATCAGGTGATGGTTTTGGATGTGATTTGATTTTCGTCTAGAACATCAAAAATCCTTCAGGATGCTCCAAAATGACTCATCTATATCTATAATGATAGATCTTGATTAGGAGTATCTTTTTCTAGTACATGTCAAGTATCTATTTTGAAGTCTTGATCGATTTTGGGGGTTGGGAAGGATCAGGTGATGGTTTTGGGTGTGATTTGATTTTCGTCTAGAACATCAAAAATCCTTCAGGATGCTCCAAACTGACTCATCTATATTTATAATGATAGATCTTGATTAGGAGTATCTTTTTCTAGTACATGTCAAGTATCTATTTTGAAGTCTTGATCGATTTTGGGGGTTGGGAAGGATCAGGTGATGGTTTTGGGTGTGATTTGATTTTCGTCTAGAACATCAAAAATCCTTCAGGATGCTCCAAAATGACTCATCTATATCTATAATGATAGATCTTGATTAGGAGTATCTTTTTCTAGTACATGTCAAGTATCTATTTTGAAGTCTTGATCGATTTTGGGGGTTGGGAAGGATCAGGTGATGGTTTTGGGTGTGATTTGATTTTCGTCTAGAACATCAAAAATCCTTCAGGATGCTCCAAAATGACTCATCTATATCTATAATGATAGATCTTGATTAGGAGTATCTTTTTCTAGTACATGTCAAGTATCTATTTTGAAGTCTTGATCGATTTTGGGGGTTGGGAAGGATCAGGTGATGGTTTTGGGTGTGATTTGATTTTCGTCTAGAACATCAAAAATCCTTCAGGATGCTCCAAAATGACTCATCTATATCTATAATGATAGATCTTGATTAGGAGTATCTTTTTCTAGTACATGTCAAGTATCTATTTTGAAGTCTTGATCGATTTTGGGGGTTGGGAAGGATCAGGTGATGGTTTTGGGTGTGATTTGATTTTCGTCTAGAACATCAAAAATCCTTCAGGATGCTCCAAAATGACTCATCTATATCTATAATGATAGATCTTGATTAGGAGTATCTTTTTCTAGTACATGTCAAGTATCTATTTTGAAGTCTTGATCGATTTTGGGGGTTGGGAAGGATCAGGTGATGGTTTTGGGTGTGATTTGATTTTCGTCTAGAACATCAAAAATCCTTCAGGATGCTCCAAAATGACTCATCTATATCTATAATGATAGATCTTGATTAGGAGTATCTTTTTCTAGTACATGTCAAGTATCTATTTTGAAGTCTTGATCGATTTTGGGGGTTGGGAAGGATCAGGTGATGGTTTTGGGTGTGATTTGATTTTCGTCTAGAACATCAAAAATCCTTCAGGATGCTCCAAAATGACTCATCTTTATCTATAATGATAGATCTTGACTAGGAGTATCTTTTTCTAGTACATGTCAAGTATCTATTTTGAAGTCTTGATCGATTTTGGGGGTTGGGAAGGATCAGGTGATGGTTTTGGGTGTGATTTGATTTTCGTCTAGAACATCAAAAATCCTTCAGGATACTCCAAAATGACTCATCTATATCTATAATGATAGATCTTGATTAGGAGTATCTTTTTCTAGTACATGTCAAGTATCTATTTTGAAGTCTTGATCGATTTTGGGGGTTGGGAAGGATCAGGTGATGGTTTTGGGTGTGATTTGATTTTCGTCTAGAACATCAAAAATCCTTCAGGATGCTCCAAACTGACTCATCTATATTTATAATGATAGATCTTGATTAGGAGTATCTTTTTCTAGTACATGTCAAGTATCTATTTTGAAGTCTTGATCGATTTTGGGGGTTGGGAAGGATCAGGTGATGGTTTTGGGTGTGATTTGATTTTCGTCTAGAACATCAAAAATCCTTCAGGATGCTCCAAAATGACTCATCTATATCTATAATGATAGATCTTGATTAGGAGTATCTTTTTCTAGTACATGTCAAGTATCTATTTTGAAGTCTTGATCGATTTTGGGGGTTGGGAAGGATCAGGTGATGGTTTTGGGTGTGATTTGATTTTCGTCTAGAACATCAAAAATCCTTCAGGATGCTCCAAAATGACTCATCTATATCTATAATGATAGATCTTGATTAGGAGTATCTTTTTCTAGTACATGTCAAGTATCTATTTTGAAGTCTTGATCGATTTTGGGGGTTGGGAAGGATCAGGTGATGGTTTTGGGTGTGATTTGATTTTCGTCTAGAACATCAAAAATCCTTCAGGATGCTCCAAAATGACTCATCTATATCTATAATGATAGATCTTGATTAGGAGTATCTTTTTCTAGTACATGTCAAGTATCTATTTTGAAGTCTTGATCGATTTTGGGGGTTGGGAAGGATCAGGTGATGGTTTTGGGTGTGATTTGATTTTCGTCTAGAACATCAAAAATCCTTCAGGATGCTCCAAAATGACTCATCTTTATCTATAATGATAGATCTTGACTAGGAGTATCTTTTTCTAGTACATGTCAAGTATCTATTTTGAAGTCTTGATCGATTTTGGGGGTTGGGAAGGATCAGGTGATGGTTTTGGGTGTGATTTGATTTTCGTCTAGAACATCAAAAATCCTTCAGGATGCTCCAAACTGACTCATCTATATTTATAATGATAGATCTTGATTAGGAGTATCTTTTTCTAGTACATGTCAAGTATCTATTTTGAAGTCTTGATCGATTTTGGGGGTTGGGAAGGATCAGGTGATGGTTTTGGGTGTGATTTGATTTTCGTCTAGAACATCAAAAATCCTTCAGGATGCTCCAAAATGACTCATCTATATCTATAATGATAGATCTTGATTAGGAGTATCTTTTTCTAGTACATGTCAAGTATCTATTTTGAAGTCTTGATCGATTTTGGGGGTTGGGAAGGATCAGGTGATGGTTTTGGGTGTGATTTGATTTTCGTCTAGAACATCAAAAATCCTTCAGGATGCTCCAAAATGACTCATCTATATCTATAATGATAGATCTTGATTAGGAGTATCTTTTTCTAGTACATGTCAAGTATCTATTTTGAAGTGTTGATCGATTTTGGGGGTTGGGAAGGATCAGGTGATGGTTTTGGGTGTGATTTGATTTTCGTCTAGAACATCAAAAATCCTTCAGGATGCTCCAAAATGACTCATCTATATCTATAATGATAGATCTTGATTAGGAGTATCTTTTTCTAGTACATGTCAAGTATCTATTTTGAAGTCTTGATCGATTTTGGGGGTTGGGAAGGATCAGGTGATGGTTTTGGGTGTGATTTGATTTTCGTCTAGAACATCAAAAATCCTTCAGGATGCTCCAAAATGACTCATCTTTATCTATAATGATAGATCTTGACTAGGAGTATCTTTTTCTAGTACATGTCAAGTATCTATTTTGAAGTCTTGATCGATTTTGGGGGTTGGGAAGGATCAGGTGATGGTTTTGGGTGTGATTTGATTTTCGTCTAGAACATCAAAAATCCTTCAGGATGCTCCAAAATGACTCATCTATATCTATAATGATAGATCTTGATTAGGAGTATCTTTTTCTAGTACATGTCAAGTATCTATTTTGAAGTCTTGATCGATTTTGGGGGTTGGGAAGGATCAGGTGATGGTTTTGGGTGTGATTTGATTTTCGTCTAGAACATCAAAAATCCTTCAGGATGCTCCAAAATGACTCATCTATATCTATAATGATAGATCTTGATTAGGAGTATCTTTTTCTAGTACATGTCAAGTATCTATTTTGAAGTCTTGATCGATTTTGGGGGTTGGGAAGGATCAAGTGATGGTTTTGGGTGTGATTTGATTTTCGTCTAGAACATCAAAAATCCTTCAGGATGCTCCAAAATGACTCATCTATATCTATAATGATAGATCTTGATTAGGAGTATCTTTTTCTAGTACATGTCAAGTATCTATTTTGAAGTCTTGATCGATTTTGGGGGTTGGGAAGGATCAGGTGATGGTTTTGGGTGTGATTTGATTTTCGTCTAGAACATCAAAAATCCTTCAGGATGCTCCAAAATGACTCATCTATATCTATAATGATAGATCTTGATTAGGAGTATCTTTTTCTAGTACATGTCAAGTATCTATTTTGAAGTCTTGATCGATTTTGGGGGTTGGGAAGGATCAGGTGATGGTTTTGGGTGTGATTTGATTTTCGTCTAGAACATCAAAAATCCTTCAGGATGCTCCAAAATGACTCATCTATATCTATAATGATAGATCTTGATTAGGAGTATCTTTTTCTAGTACATGTCAAGTATCTATTTTGAAGTCTTGATCGATTTTGGGGGTTGGGAAGGATCAGGTGATGGTTTTGGGTGTGATTTGATTTTCGTCTAGAACATCAAAAATCCTTCAGGATGCTCCAAAATGACTCATCTATATCTATAATGATAGATCTTGATTAGGAGTATCTTTTTCTAGTACATGTCAAGTATCTATTTTGAAGTCTTGATCGATTTTGGGGGTTGGGAAGGATCAGGTGATGGTTTTGGGTGTGATTTGATTTTCGTCTACAACATCAAAAATCCTTCAGGATGCTCCAAAATGACTCATCTATATCTATAATGATAGATCTTGATTAGGAGTATCTTTTTCTAGTACATGTCAAGTATCTATTTTGAAGTCTTGATCGATTTTGGGGGTTGGGAAGGATCAGGTGATGGTTTTGGGTGTGATTTGATTTTCGTCTAGAACATCAAAAATCCTTCAGGATGCTCCGAAATGACTCATCTATATCTATAATGATAGATCTTGATTAGGAGTATCTTTTTCTAGTACATGTCAAGTATCTATTTTGAAGTCTTGATCGATTTTGGGGGTTGGGAAGGATCAGGTGATGGTTTTGGGTGTGATTTGATTTTCGTCTAGAACATCAAAAATCCTTCAGGATGCTCCAAAATGACTCATCTATATCTATAATGATAGATCTTGATTAGGAGTATCTTTTTCTAGTACATGTCAAGTATCTATTTTGAAGTCTTGATCGATTTTGGGGGTTGGGAAGGATCAGGTGATGGTTTTGGGTGTGATTTGATTTTCGTCTAGAACATCAAAAATCCTTCAGGATGCTCCAAAATGACTCATCTATATCTATAATGATAGATCTTGATTAGGAGTATCTTTTTCTAGTACATGTCAAGTATCTATTTTGAAGTCTTGATCGATTTTGGGGGTTGGGAAGGATCAGGTGATGGTTTTGGGTGTGATTTGATTTTCGTCTAGAACATCAAAAATCCTTCAGGATGCTCCAAAATGACTCATCTATATTTATAATGATAGATCTTGATTAGGAGTATCTTTTTCTAGTACATGTAAAGTATCTATTTTGAAGTCTTGATCGATTTTGAGGGTTGGGAAGGATCAGGTGATGGTTTTGGGTGTGATTTGATTTTCGTCTAGAACATCAAAAATCCTTCAGGATGCTCCAAAATGACTCATCTATATCTATAATGATAGATCTTGATTAGGAGTATCTTTTTCTAGTACATGTCAAGTATCTATTTTGAAGTCTTGATCGATTTTGGGGGTTGGGAAGGATCAGGTGATGGTTTTGGGTGTGATTTGATTTTCGTCTAGAACATCAAAAATCCTTCAGGATGCTCCAAAATGACTCATCTATATCTATAATGATAGATCTTGATTAGGAGTATCTTTTTCTAGTACATGTCAAGTATCTATTTTGAAGTCTTGATCGATTTTGGGGGTTGGGAAGGATCAGGTGATGGTTTTGGGTGTGATTTGATTTTCGTCTAGAACATCAAAAATCCTTCAGGATGCTCCAAAATGACTCATCTATATCTATAATGATAGATCTTGATTAGGAGTATCTTTTTCTAGTACATGTCAAGTATCTATTTTGAAGTCTTGATCGATTTTGGGGGTTGGGAAGGATCAGGTGATGGTTTTGGGTGTGATTTGATTTTCGTCTAGAACATCAAAAATCCTTCAGGATGCTCCAAAATGACTCATCTATATCTATAACGATAGATCTTGATTAGGAGTATCTTTTTCTAGTACATGTCAAGTATCTATTTTGAAGTCTTGATCGATTTTGGGGGTTGGGAAGGATCAGGTGATGGTTTTGGGTGTGATTTGATTTTCGTCTAGAACATCAAAAATCCTTCAGGATGCTCCAAAATGACTCATCTATATCTATAATGATAGATCTTGATAGGAGTATCTTTTTCTAGTACATGTCAAGTATCTATTTTGAAGTCTTGATCGATTTTGGGGGTTGGGAAGGATCAGGTGATGGTTTTGGGTGTGATTTGATTTTCGTCTAGAACATCAAAAATCCTTCAGAATGCTCCAAAATGACTCATCTATATCTATAATGATAGATCTTGACTAGGAGTATCTTTTTCTAGTACATGTCAAGTATCTATTTTGAAGTCTTGATCGATTTTGGGGGTTGGGAAGGATCAGGTGATGGTTTTGGGTGTGATTTGATTTTCGTCTAGAACATCAAAAATCCTTCAGGATGCTCCAAAATGACTCATCTATATCTATAATGATAGATCTTGATTAGGAGTATCTTTTTCTACTACATGTCAAGTATCTATTTTGAAGTCTTGATCGATTTTGGGGGTTGGGAAGGATCAGGTGATGGTTTTGGGTGTGATTTGATTTTCGTCTAGAACATCAAAAATCCTTCAGGATGCTCCAAAATGACTCATCTATATCTATAATGATAGATCTTGATTAGGAGTATCTTTTTCTAGTACATGTCAAGTATCTATTTTGAAGTCTTGATCGATTTTGGGGGTTGGGAAGGATCAGGTGATGGTTTTGGGTGTGATTTGATTTTCGTCTAGAACATCAAAAATCCTTCAGGATGCTCCAAAATGACTCATCTATATCTATAATGATAGATCTTGATTAGGAGTATCTTTTTCTAGTACATGTCAAGTATCTATTTTGAAGTCTTGATCGATTTTGGGGGTTGGGAAGGATCAGGTGATGGTTTTGGGTGTGATTTGATTTTCGTCTAGAACATCAAAAATCCTTCAGGATGCTCCAAAATGACTCATCTATATCTATAATGATAGATCTTGATTAGGAGTATCTTTTTCTAGTACATGTCAAGTATCTATTTTGAAGTCTTGATCGATTTTGGGGGTTGGGAAGGACCAGGTGATGGTTTTGGGTGTGATTTGATTTTCGTCTAGAACATCAAAAATCCTTCAGGATGCTCCAAAATGACTCATCTATATCTATAATGATAGATCTTGATTAGGAGTATCTTTTTCTAGTACATGTCAAGTATCTATTTTGAAGTCTTGATCGATTTTGGGGGTTGGGAAGGATCAGGTGATGGTTTTGGGTGTGATTTGATTTTCGTCTAGAACATCAAAAATCCTTCAGGATGCTCCAAAATGACTCATCTATATCTATAATGATAGATCTTGATTAGGAGTATCTTTTTCTAGTACATGTCAAGTATCTATTTTGAAGTCTTGATCGATTTTGGGGGTTGGGAAGGATCAGGTGATGGTTTTGGGTGTGATTTGATTTTCGTCTAGAACATCAAAAATCCTTCAGGATGCTCCAAAATGACTCATCTATATCTATAATGATAGATCTTGATTAGGAGTATCTTTTTCTAGTACATGTCAAGTATCTATTTTGAAGTCTTGATCGATTTTGGGGGTTGGGAAGGATCAGGTGATGATTTTGGGTGTGATTTGATTTTCGTCTAGAACATCAAAAATCCTTCAGGATGCTCCAAAATGACTCATCTATATCTATAATGATAGATCTTGATTAGGAGTATCTTTTTCTAGTACATGTCAAGTATCTATTTTGAAGTCTTGATCGATTTTGGGGGTTGGGAAGGATCAGGTGATGGTTTTGGGTGTGATTTGATTTTCGTCTAGAACATCAAAAATCCTTCAGGATGCTCCAAAATGACTCATCTATATCTATAATGATAGATCTTGATTAGGAGTATCTTTTTCTAGTACATGTCAAGTATCTATTTTGAAGTCTTGATCGATTTTGGGGGTTGGGAAGGATCAGGTGATGGTTTTGGGTGTGATTTGATTTTCGTCTAGAACATCAAAAATCCTTCAGGATGCTCCAAAATGACTCATCTATATCTATAATGATAGATCTTGATTAGGAGTATCATTTTCTAGTGTCAAGTATCTATTTTGAAGTCTTGATCGATTTTGGGGGTTGGGAAGGATCAGGTGATGGTTTTGGGTGTGATTTGATTTTCGTCTAGAACATCAAAAATCCTTCAGGATGCTCCAAAATGACTCATCTATATCTATAATGATAGATCTTGATTAGGAGTATCTTTTTCTAGTACATGTCAAGTATCTATTTTGAAGTCTTGATCGATTTTGGGGGTTGGGAAGGATCAGGTGATGGTTTTGGGTGTGATTTGATTTTCGTCTAGAACATCAAAAATCCTTCAGGATGCTCCAAAATGACTCATCTATATCTATAATGATAGATCTTGATTAGGAGTATCTTTTTCTAGTACATGTCAAGTATCTATTTTGAAGTCTTGATCGATTTTGGGGGTTGGGAAGGATCAGGTGATGGTTTTGGGTGTGATTTGATTTTCGTCTAGAACATCAAAAATCCTTCAGGATGCTCCAAAATCACTCATCTATATCTATAATGATAGATCTTGATTAGGAGTATCTTTTTCTAGTACATGTCAAGTATCAATTTTGAAGTCTTGATCGATTTTGGGGGTTGGGAAGGATCAGGTGATGGTTTTGGGTGTGATTTGATTTTCGTCTAGAACATCAAAAATCCTTCAGGATGCTCCAAAATGACTCATCTATATCTATAATGATAGATCTTGATTAGGAGTATCTTTTTCTAGTACATGTCAAGTATCTATTTTGAAGTCTTGATCGATTTTGGGGGTTGGGAAGGATCAGGTGATGGTTTTGGGTGTGATTTGATTTTCGTCTAGAACATCAAAAATCCTTCAGGATGCTCCAAAATGACTCATCTATATCTATAATGATCGATCTTGATTAGGAGTATCTTTTTCTAGTACATGTCAAGTATCTATTTTGAAGTCTTGATCGATTTTGGGGGTTGGGAAGGATCAGGTGATGGTTTTGGGTGTGATTTGATTTTCGTCTAGAACATCAAAAATCCTTCAGGATGCTCCAAAATGACTCATCTATATCTATAATGATAGATCTTGATTAGGAGTATCATTTTCTTGTACATGTCAAGTATCTATTTTGAAGTCTTGATCGATTTTGGGGGTTGGGAAGGATCAGGTGATGGTTTTGGGTGTGATTTGATTTTCGTCTAGAACATCAAAAATCCTTCAGGATGCTCCAAAATGACTCATCTATATCTATAATGATAGATCTTGATTAGGAGTATCTTTTTCTAGTCAAGTATCTATTTTGAAGTCTTGATCGATTTTGGGGGTTGGGAAGGATCAGGTGATGGTGTTGGGTGTGATTTGATTTTCGTCTAGAACATCAAAAGTCCTTCAGGATGCTCCAAAATGACTCATCTATATCTATAATGATAGATCTTGATTAGGAGTATCTTTTTCTAGTACATGTCAAGTATCTATTTTGAAGTCTTGATCGCTTTTGGGGGTTGGGAAGGATCAGGTGATGGTTTTGGGTGTGATTTGATTTTCGTCTAGAACATCAAAAATCCTTCAGGATGCTCCAAAATGACTCATCTATATCTATAATGATAGATCTTGATTAGGAGTATCTTTTTCTAGTACATGTCAAGTATCTATTTTGAAGTCTTGATCGATTTTGGGGGTTGGGAAGGATCAGGTGATGGTTTTGGGTGTGATTTGATTTTCGTCTAGAACATCAAAAATCCTTCAGGATGCTCCAAAATGACTCATCTATGTTTATAATGATAGATCTTGATTAGGAGTATCTTTTTCTAGTACATGTAAAGTATCTATTTTGAAGTCTTGATCGATTTTGAGGGTTGGGAAGGATCAGGTGATGGTTTTGGGTGTGATTTGATTTTCGTCTAGAACATCAAAAATCCTTCAGGATGCTCCAAAATGACTCATCTATATCTATAATGATAGATCTTGATTAGGAGTATCTTTTTCTAGTACATGTCAAGTATCTATTTTGAAGTCTTGATCGATTTTGGGGGTTGGGAAGGATCAGGTGATGGTTTTGGGTGTGATTTGATTTTCGTCTAGAACATCAAAAATCCTTCAGGATGCTCCAAAATGACTCATCTATATCTATAATGATAGATCTTGATTAGGAGTATCTTTTTCTAGTACATGTCAAGTATCTATTTTGAAGTCTTGATCGATTTTGGGGGTTGGGAAGGATCAGGTGATGGTTTTGGGTGTGATTTGATTTTCGTCTAGAACATCAAAAATCCTTCAGGATGCTCCAAAATGACTCATCTATATCTATAATGATAGATCTTGATTAGGAGTATCTTTTTCTAGTACATGTCAAGTATCTATTTTGAAGTCTTGATCGATTTTGGGGGTTGGGAAGGATCAGGTGATGGTTTTGGGTGTGATTTGATTTTCGTCTAGAACATCAAAAATCCTTCAGGATGCTCCAAAATGACTCATCTATATCTATAATGATAGATCTTGATTAGGAGTATCTTTTTCTAGTACATGTCAAGTATCTATTTTGAAGTCTTGATCGATTTTGGGGGTTGGGAAGGATCAGGTGATGGTTTTGGGTGTGATTTGATTTTCGTCTAGAACATCAAAAATCCTTCAGGATGCTCCAAAATGACTCATCTATATCTATAATGATAGATCTTGATAGGAGTATCTTTTTCTAGTACATGTCAAGTATCTATTTTGAAGTCTTGATCGATTTTGGGGGTTGGGAAGGATCAGGTGATGGTTTTGGGTGTGATTTGATTTTCGTCTAGAACATCAAAAATCCTTCAGAATGCTCCAAAATGACTCATCTATATCTATAATGATAGATCTTGATTAGGAGTATCTTTTTCTAGTACATGTCAAGTATCTATTTTGAAGTCTTGATCGATTTTGGGGGTTGGGAAGGATCAGGTGATGGTTTTGGGTGTGATTTGATTTTCGTCTAGAACATCAAAAATCCTTCAGGATGCTCCAAAATGACTCATCTATATCTATAATGATAGATCTTGATTAGGAGTATCTTTTTCTACTACATGTCAAGTATCTATTTTGAAGTCTTGATCGATTTTGGGGGTTGGAAAGGATCAGGTGATGGTTTTGGGTGTGATTTTATTTTCGTCTAGAACATCAAAAATCCTTCAGGATGCTCCAAAATGACTCATCTATATCTATAATGATAGATCTTGATTAGGAGTATCTTTTTCTAGTACATGTCAAGTATCTATTTTGAAGTCTTGATCGATTTTGGGGGTTGGGAAGGATCAGGTGATGGTTTTGGGTGTGATTTGATTTTCGTCTAGAACATCAAAAATCCTTCAGGATGCTCCAAAATGACTCATCTATATCTATAATGATAGATCTTGATTAGGAGTATCTTTTTCTAGTACATGTCAAGTACCTATTTTGAAGTCTTGATCGATTTTGGGGGTTGGGAAGGATCAGGTGATGGTTTTGGGTGTGATTTGATTTTCGTCTAGAACATCAAAAATCCTTCAGGATGTTCCAAAATGACTCATCTATATCTATAATGATAGATCTTGATTAGGAGTATCTTTTTCTAGTACATGTCAAGTATCTATTTTGAAGTCTTGATCGATTTTGGGGGTTGGGAAGGACCAGGTGATGGTTTTGGGTGTGATTTGATTTTCGTCTAGAACATCAAAAATCCTTCAGGATGCTCCAAAATGACTCATCTATATCTATAATGATAGATCTTGATTAGGAGTATCTTTTTCTAGTACATGTCAAGTATCTATTTTGAAGTCTTGATCGATTTTGGGGGTTGGGAAGGATCAGGTGATGGTTTTGGGTGTGATTTGATTTTCGCCTAGAACATCAAAAATCCTTCAGGATGCTCCAAAATGACTCATCTATATCTATAATGATAGATCTTGATTAGGAGTATCTTTTTCTAGTACATGTCAAGTATCTATTTTGAAGTCTTGATCGATTTTGGGGGTTGGGAAGGATCAGGTGATGGTTTTGGGTGTGATTTGATTTTCGTCTAGAACATCAAAAATCCTTCAGGATGCTCCAAAATGACTCATCTATATCTATAATGATAGATCTTGATTAGGAGTATCTTTTTCTAGTACATGTCAAGTATCTATTTTGAAGTCTTGATCGATTTTGGGGGTTGGGAAGGATCAGGTGATGGTTTTGGGTGTGATTTGATTTTCGTCTAGAACATCAAAAATCCTTCAGGATGCTCCAAAATGACTCATCTATATCTATAATGATAGATCTTGATTAGGAGTATCTTTTTCTAGTACATGTCAAGTATCTATTTTGAAGTCTTGATCGATTTTGGGGGTTGGGAAGGATCAGGTGATGGTTTTGGGTGTGATTTGATTTTCGTCTAGAACATCAAAAATCCTTCAGGATGCTCCAAAATGACTCATCTATATCTATAATGATAGATCTTGATTAGGAGTATCTTTTTCTAGTACATGTCAAGTATCTATTTTGAAGTCTTGATCGATTTTGAGGGTTGGGAAGGATCAGGTGATGGTTTTGGGTGTGATTTGATTTTCGTCTAGAACATCAAAAATCCTTCAGGATGCTCCAAAATGACTCATCTATATCTATAATGATAGATCTTGATTAGGAGTATCATTTTCTAGTGTCAAGTATCTATTTTGAAGTCTTGATCGATTTTGGGGGTTGGGAAGGATCAGGTGATGATCAGGGGTGGAATCGGCTAAGGTGATTGTTGACTATCAATTTTTTGATAGTCAAATTGACTATCATTCTCATTCCGTCTGTGTAAGATGATTCAACTCAATTCAATTCGATTGAACAATTTCAGATTCAAATTGTCAAAATTCGTTGTTGCGTTTGTGAAATTTTAAAATGATTCTTATAAAATATCTAAATAAAAGTTTCAAATTGGCTGATTTTGAATAAAATTCTAACTTTTCTTGCTCTTTTCCGAAAGTCGTAAGCTTTGTCGGTCACAGGAATGTGTTTTTTAAAAGAAACAAAGTGAACTAAAAAAATTTTCCAGTCGTTTGTGTATACGTCTGGTAGCTCTATTCGGAATAAACAAATTTGTTTGAAAACGACTATCACATTTTTTTCTGATAGCTTTTTAGGTATCAATTTGATTATCACCTTATGTAGATCAGATTTGATAATTTTGATTGTCATTTATCAACAATCACCTTAGCCGATTCCACCCCAGGTGATGGTTTTGGGTGTGATTTGATTTTCGTCTAGAACATCAAAAATCCTTCAGGATGCTCCAAAATGACTCATTTATATCTATAATGATAGATCTTGATTAGGAGTATCTTTTTCTAGTACATGTCAAGTATCTATTTTGAAGTCTTGATCGATTTTGGGGGTTGGGAAGGATCAGGTGATGGTTTTGGGTGTGATTTGATTTTCGTCTAGAACATCAAAAATCCTTCAGGATGCTCCAAAATGACTCATCTATATCTATAATGATAGATCTTGATTAGGAGTATCTTTTTCTAGTACATGTCAAGTATCTTTTTTGAAGTCTTGATCGATTTTGGGGGTTGGGAAGGATCAGGTGATGGTTTTGGGTGTGATTTGATTTTCGTCTAGAACATCAAAAATCCTTCAGGATGCTCCAAAATGACTCATCTATATCTATAATGATAGATCTTGATTAGGAGTATCTTTTTCTAGTACATGTCAAGTATCTATTTTGAAGTCTTGATCGATTTTGGGGGTTGGGAAGGATCAGGTGATGGTTTTGGGTGTGATTTGATTTTCGTCTAGAACATCAAAAATCCTTCAGGATGCTCCAAAATGACTCATCTATATCTATAATGATAGATCTTGATTAGGAGTATCTTTTTCTAGTACATGTCAAGTATCTATTTTGAAGTCTTGATCGATTTTGGGGGTTGGGAAGGATCAGGTGATGGTTTTGGGTGTGATTTGATTTTCGTCTAGAACATCAAAAATCCTTCAGGATGCTCCAAAATGACTCATCTATATCTATAATGATAGATCTTGATTAGGAGTATCTTTTTCTAGTACATGTCAAGTATCTATTTTGAAGTCTTGATCGATTTTGGGGGTTGGGAAGGATCAGGTGATGGTTTTGGGTGTGATTTGATTTTCGTCTAGAACATCAAAAATCCTTCAGGATGCTCCAAAATGACTCATCCATATCTATAATGATAGATCTTGATTAGGAGTATCTTTTTCTAGTACATGTCAAGTATCTATTTTGAAGTCTTGATCGATTTTGGGGGTTGGGAAGGATGAGGTGATGGTTTTGGGTGTGATTTGATTTTCGTCTAGAACATCAAAAATCCTTCAGGATGCTCCAAAATGACTCATCTATATCTATAATGATAGATCTTGATTAGGAGTATCTTTTTCTAGTACATGTCAAGTATCTATTTTGAAGTCTTGATCGATTTTGGGGGTTGGGAAGGATCAGGTGATGGTTTTGGGTGTGATTTGATTTTCGTCTAGAACATCAAAAATCCTTCAGGATGCTCCAAAATGACTCATCTATATCTATAATGATAGATCTTGATTAGGAGTATCTTTTTCTAGTACATGTCAAGTATCTATTTTGAAGTCTTGATCGATTTTGGGGGTTGGGAAGGATCAGGTGATGGTTTTGGGTGTGATTTGATTTTCGTCTAGAACATCAAAAATCCTTCAGGATGCTCCAAAATGACTCATCTATATCTATAATGATAGATCTTGATTAGGAGTATCTTTTTCTAGTACATGTCAAGTATCGATTTTGAAGTCTTGATCGATTTTGGGGGTTGGGAAGGATCAGGTGATGGTTTTGGGTGTGATTTGATTTTCGTCTAGAACATCAAAAATCCTTCAGGATGCTCCAAAATGACTCATCTATATCTATAATGATAGATATTGATTAGGAGTATCTTTTTCTAGTACATGTCAAGTATCTTTTTTGAAGTCTTGATCGATTTTGGGGGTTGGGAAGGATCAGTTGATGGTTTTGGGTGTGATTTGATTTTCGTCTAGAACATCAAAAATCCTTCAGGATGCTCCAAAATGACTCATCTATATCTATAATTATAGATCTTGATTAGGAGTATCTTTTTCTAGTACATGTCAAGTATCTATTTTGAAGTCTTGATCGATTTTGGGGGTTGGGAAGGATCAGGTGATGGTTTTGGGTGTGATTTGATTTTCGTCTAGAACATCAAAAATCCTTCAGGATGCTCCAAAATGACTCATCTATATCTATAATGATAGATCTTGATTAGGAGTATCTTTTTCTAGTACATGTCAAGTATCTATTTTGAAGTCTTGATCGATTTTGGGGGTTGGGAAGGATCAGGTGATGGTTTTGGGTGTGATTTGATTTTCGTCTAGAACATCAAAAATCCTTCAGGATGCTCCAAAATGACTCATCTATATCTATAATGATAGATCTTGATTAGGAGTATCTTTTTCTAGTACATGTCAAGTATCTATTTTGAAGTCTTGATCGATTTTGGGGGTTGGGAAGGATCAGGTGATGGTTTTGGGTGTGATTTGATTTTCGTCTAGAACATCAAAAATCCTTCAGGATGCTCCAAAATGACAGATCTTGATTAGGAGTATCTTTTTCTAGTACATGTCAAGTATCTATTTTGAAGTCTTGATCGATTTTGGGGGTTGGGAAGGATCAGGTGATGGTTTTGGGTGTGATTTGATTTTTGTCTAGAACATCAAAAATCCTTCAGGATGCTCCAAAATGACTCATCTATATCTATAATGATAGATCTTGATTAGGAGTATCTTTTTCTGGTACATGTCAAGTATCTATTTTGAAGTCTTGATCGATTTTGGGGGTTGGGAAGGATCAGGTGATGGTTTTGGGTGTGATTTGATTTTCGTCTAGAACATCAAAAATCCTTCAGGATGCTCCAAAATGACTCATCTATATCTATAATGATAGATCTTGATTAGGAGTATCTTTTTCTAGTACATGTCAAGTATCTATTTTGAAGTCTTGATCGATTTTGGAGGTTGGGAAGGATCAGGTGATGGTTTTGGGTGTGATTTGATTTTCGTCTAGAACATCAAAAATCCTTCAGGATGCTCCAAAATGACTCATCTATATCTATAATGATAGATCTTGATTAGGAGTATCTTTTTCTAGTACTTGTCAAGTATCTATTTTGAAGTCTTGATCGATTTTGGGGGTTGGGAAGGATCAGGTGATGGTTTTGGGTGTGATTTGATTTTCGTCTAGAACATCAAAAATCCTTCAGGATGCTCCAAAATGACTCATATATATCTATAATGATAGATCTTGATTAGGAGTATCTTTTTCTAGTACATGTCAAGTATCTATTTTGAAGTCTTGATCGATTTTGGGGGTTGGGAAGGATCAGGTGATGGTTTTGGGTGTGATTTGATTTTCGTCTAGAACATCAAAAATCCTTCAGGATGCTCCAAAATGACTCATCTATATCTATAATGATAGATCTTGATTAGGAGTATCTTTTTCTAGTACATGTCAAGTATCTATTTTGAAGTCTTGTTCGATTTTGGGGGTTGGGAAGGATCAGGTGATGGTTTTGGGTGTGATTTGATTTTCGTCTAGAACATCAAAAATCCTTCAGGATGCTCCAAAATGACTCATCTATATCTATAATGATAGATCTTGATTAGGAGTATCTTTTTCTAGTACATGTCAAGTATCTATTTTGAAGTCTTAGTCGATTTTGGGGGTTGGGAAGGATCAGGTGATGGTTTTGAGTGTGATTTGATTTTCGTCTAAAACATCAAAAATCCTTCAGGATGCTCCAAAATGACTCATCTATATCTATAATGATAGATCTTGATTAGGAGTATCTTTTTCTAGTACATGTCAAGTATCTATTTTGAAGTCTTGATCGATTTTGGGGGTTGGGAAGGATGAGGTGATGGTTTTGGGTGTGATTTGATTTTCGTCTAGAACATCAAAAATCCTTCAGGATGCTCCAAAATGACTCATCTATATCTATAATGATAGATCTTGATTAGGAGTATCTTTTTCTAGTACATGTCAAGTATCTATTTTGAAGTCTTGATCGATTTTGGGGTTGGGAAGGATCAGGTGATGGTTTTGGGTGTGATTTGATTTTCGTCTAGAACATCAAAAATCCTTCAGGATGCTCCAAAATGACTCATCTATATCTATAATTATAGATCTTGATTAGGAGTATCTTTTTCTAGTACATGTCAAGTATCTATTTTGAAGTCTTGATCGATTTTGGGGGTTGGGAAGGATCAGGTGATGGTTTTGGGTGTGATTTGATTTTCGTCTAGAACATAAAAAATCCTTCAGGATGCTCCAAAATGACTCATCTATATCTATAATGATAGATCTTGATTAGGAGTATCTTTTTCTAGTACATGTCAAGTATCTATTTTGAAGTCTTGATCGATTTTGGGGGTTGGGAAGGATCAGGTGATGGTTTTGGGTGTGATTTGATTTTCGTCTAGAACATCAAAAATCCTTCAGGATGCTCCAAAATGACTCATCTATATCTATAATGATAGATCTTGATTAGGAGTATCTTTTTCTAGTACATGTCAAGTATCTATTTTGAAGTCTTGATCGATTTTGCGGGTTGGGAAGGATCAGGTGATGGTTTTGGGTGTGATTTGATTTTCGTCTAGAACATCAAAAATCCTTCAGGATGCTCCAAAATGACTCATCTATATCTATAATGATAGATCTTGATTAGGAGTATCTTTTTCTAGTACATGTCAAGTATCTATTTTGAAGTCTTGATCGATTTTGGGGGTTGGGAAGGATCAGGTGATGGTTTTGGGTGTGATTTGATTTTCGTCTAGAACATCAAAAATCCTTCAGGATGCTCCAAAATGACTCATCTATATCTATAATGATAGATCTTGATTAGGAGTATCTTTTTCTAGTACATGTCAAGTATCTATTTTGAAGTCTTGATCGATTTTGGGGGTTGGGAAGGATCAGGTGATGGTTTTGGGTGTGATTTGATTTTCGTCTAGAACATCAAAAATCCCTCAGGATGCTCCAAAATGACTCATCTATATCTATAATGATAGATCTTGATTAGGAGTATCTTTTTCTAGTACATGTCAAGTATCTATTTTGAAGTCTTGATCGATTTTGGGGGTTGGGAAGGATCAGGTGATGGTTTTGGGTGTGATTTGATTTTCGTCTAGAACATCAAAAATCCTTCAGGATGCTCCAAAATGACTCATCTATATCTATAATGATAGATCTTGATTAGGAGTATCTTTTTCTAGTACATGTCAAGTATCTATTTTGAAGTCTTGATCGATTTTGGGGGTTGGGAAGGATCAGGTGATGGTTTTGGGTGTGATTTGATTTTCGTCTAGAACATCAAAAATCCTTCAGGATGCTCCAAAATGACTCATCTATATCTATAATGATAGATCTTGATTAGGAGTATCTTTTTCTAGTACATGTCAAGTATCTATTTTGAAGTCTTGATCGATTTTGGGGGTTGGGAAGGATCAGGTGATGGTTTTGGGTGTGATTTTATTTTCGTCTAGAACATCAAAAATCCTTCAGGATGCTCCAAAATGACTCATCTATATCTATAATGATAGATCTTGATTAGGAGTATCTTTTTCTAGTACATGTCAAGTATCTATTTTGAAGTCTTGATCGATTTTGGGGGTTGGGAAGGATCAGGTGATGGTTTTGGGTGTGATTTGATTTTCGTCTAGAACATCAAAAATCCTTCAGGATGCTCCAAAATGACTCATCTATATCTATAATGATAGATCTTGATTAGGAGTATCTTTTTCTAGTACATGTCAAGTATCTATTTTGAAGTCTTGATCGATTTTGGGGGTTGGGAAGGATCAGGTGATGGTTTTGGGTGTGATTTGATTTTCGTCTAGAACATCAAAAATCCTTCAGGATGCTCCAAAATGACTCATCTATATCTATAATGATAGATCTTGATTAGGAGTATCTTTTTCTAGTACATGTCAAGTATCTATTTTGAAGTCTTGATCGATTTTGGGGGTTGGGAAGGATCAGGTGATGGTTTTGGGTGTGATTTGATTTTCGTCTAGAACATCAAAAATCCTTCAGGATGCTCCAAAATGACTCATCTATATCTATAATGATAGATCTTGATTAGGAGTATCTTTTTCTAGTACATGTCAAGTATCTATTTTGAAGTCTTGATCAATTTTGGGGGTTGGGAAGGATCAGGTGATGGTTTTGGGTGTGATTTGATTTTCGTCTAGAACATCAAAAATCCTTCAGGATGCTCCAAAATGACTCATCTATATCTATAATGATAGATCTTGATTAGGAGTATCTTTTTCTAGTACATGTCAAGTATCTATTTTGAAGTCTTGATCGATTTTGGGGGTTGGGAAGGATCAGGTGATGGTTTTGGGTGTGATTTGATTTTCGTCTAGAACATCAAAAATCCTTCAGGATGCTCCAAAATGACTCATCTATATCTATAATGATAGATCTTGATTAGGAGTATCTTTTTCTAGTACATGTCAAGTATCTATTTTGAAGTCTTGATCGATTTTGGGGGTTGGGAAGGATCAGGTGATGGTTTTGGGTGTGATTTGATTTTCGTCTAGAACATCAAAAATCCTTCAGGATGCTCCAAAATGACTCATCTATATCTATAATGATAGATCTTGATTAGGAGTATCTTTTTCTAGTACATGTCAAGTATCTATTTTGAAGTCTTGATCGATTTTGGGGGTTGGGAAGGATCAGGTGATGGTTTTGGGTGTGATTTGATTTTCGTCTAGAACATCAAAAATCCTTCAGGATGCTCCAAAATGACTCATCTATATCTATAATGATAGATCTTGATTAGGAGTATCTTTTTCTAGTACATGTCAAGTATCTATTTTGAAGTCTTGATCGATTTTGGGGGTTGGGAAGGATCAGGTGATGGTTTTGGGTGTGATTTGATTTTCGTCTAGAACATCAAAAATCCTTCAGGATGCTCCAAAATGACTCATCTATATCTATAATGATAGATCTTGATTAGGAGTATCTTTTTCTGGTACATGTCAAGTATCTATTTTGAAGTCTTGATCGATTTTGGGGGTTGGGAAGGATCAGGTGATGGTTTTGGGTGTGATTTGATTTTCGTCTAGAACATCAAAAATCCTTCAGGATGCTCCAAAATGACTCATCTATATCTATAATGATAGATCTTGATTAGGAGTATCTTTTTCTAGTACATGTCAAGTATCTATTTTGAAGTCTTGATCGATTTTGGGGGTTGGGAAGGATCAGGTGATGGTTTTGGGTGTGATTTGATTTTCGTCTAGAACATCAAAAATCCTTCAGGATGCTCCAAAATGACTCATCTATATCTATAACGATAGATCTTGATTAGGAGTATCTTTTTCTAGTACATGTCAAGTATCTATTTTGAAGTCTTGATCGATTTTGGGGGTTGGGAAGGATCAGGTGATGGTTTTGGGTGTGATTTGATTTTCGTCTAGAACATCAAAAATCCTTCAGGATGCTCCAAAATGACTCATCTATATCTATAATGATAGATCTTGATTAGGAGTATCTTTTTCTCGTACATGTCAAGTATCTATTTTGAAGTCTTGATCGATTTTGGGGGTTGGGAAGGATCAGGTGATGGTTTTGGGTGTGATTTGATTTTCGTCTAGAACATCAAAAATCCTTCAGGATGCTCCAAAATGACTCATCTATATCTATAATGATAGATCTTGATTAGGAGTATCTTTTTCTAGTACATGTCAAGTATCTATTTTGAAGTCTTGATCGATTTTGGGGGTTGGGAAGGATCAGGTGATGGTTTTGGGTGTGATTTGATTTTCGTCTAGAACATCAAAAATCCTTCAGGATGCTCCAAAATGACTCATCTATATCTATAATGATAGATCTTGATTAGGAGTATCTTTTTCTAGTACATGTCAAGTATCTATTTTGAAGTCTTGATCGATTTTGGGGGTTGGGAAGGTTCAGGTGATGGTTTTGGGTGTGATTTGATTTTCGTCTAGAACATCAAAAATCCTTCAGGATGCTCCAAAATGACTCATCTATATCTATAATGATAGATCTTGATTAGGAGTATCTTTTTCTAGTACATGTCAAGTATCTATTTTGAAGTCTTGATCGATTTTGGGGGTTGGGAAGGATCAGGTGATGGTTTTGGGTGTGATTTGATTTTCGTCTAGAACATCAAAAATCCTTCAGGATGCTCCAAAATGACTCATCTATATCTATAATGATAGATCTTGATTAGGAGTATCTTTTTCTAGTACATGTCAAGTATCTATTTTGAAGTCTTGATCGATTTTGGGGGTTGGGAAGGATCAGGTGATGGTTTTGGGTGTGATTTGATTTTCGTCTAGAACATCAAAAATCCTTCAGGATGCTCCAAAATGACTCATCTATATCTATAATGATAGATCTTGATTAGGAGTATCTTTTTCTAGTACATGTCAAGTATCTATTTTGAAGTCTTGATCGATTTTGGGGGTTGGGAAGGATCAGGTGATGGTTTTGGGTGTGATTTGATTTTCGTCTAGAACATCAAAAATCCTTCAGGATGCTCCAAAATGACTCATCTATATCTATAATGATAGATCTTGATTAGGAGTATCTTTTTCTAGTACATGTCAAGTATCTATTTTGAAGTCTTGATCGATTTTGGGGGTTGGGAAGGATCAGGTGATGGTTTTGGGTGTGATTTGATTTTCGTCTAGAACATCAAAAATCCTTCAGGATGCTCCAAAATGACTCATCTATATCTATAATGATAGATCTTGATTAGGAGTATCTTTTTCTAGTACATGTCAAGTATCTATTTTGAAGTCTTGATCGATTTTGGGGGTTGGGAAGGATCAGGTGATGGTTTTGGGTGTGATTTGATTTTCGTCTAGAACATCAAAAATCCTTCAGGATGCTCCAAAATGACTCATCTATATCTATAATGATAGATCTTGATTAGGAGTATCTTTTTCTAGTACATGTCAAGTATCTATTTTGAAGTCTTGATCGATTTTGGGGGTTGGGAAGGATCAGGTGATGGTTTTGGGTGTGATTTGATTTTCGTCTAGAACATCAAAAATCCTTCAGGATGCTCCAAAATGACTCATCTATATCTATAATGATAGATCTTGATTAGGAGTATCTTTTTCTGGTACATGTCAAGTATCTATTTTGAAGTCTTGATCGATTTTGAGGGTTGGGAAGGATCAGGTGATGGTTTTGGGTGTGATTTGATTTTCGTCTAGAACATCAAAAATCCTTCAGGATGCTCCAAAATGACTCATCTATATCTATAATGATAGATCTTGATTAGGAGTATCTTTTTCTAGTACATGTCAAGTATCTATTTTGAAGTCTTGATCGATTTTGGGGGTTGGGAAGGATCAGGTGATGGTTTTGGGTGTGATTTGATTTTCGTCTAGAACATCAAAAATCCTTCAGGATGCTCCAAAATGACTCATCTATATCTATAATGATAGATCTTGATTAGGAGTATCTTTTTCTAGTACATGTCAAGTATCTATTTTGAAGTCTTGATCGATTTTGGGGGTTGGGAAGGATCAGGTGATGGTTTTGGGTGTGATTTGATTTTCGTCTAGAACATCAAAAATCCTTCAGGATGCTCCAAAATGACTCATCTATATCTATAACGATAGATCTTGATTAGGAGTATCTTTTTCTAGTACATGTCAAGTATCTATTTTGAAGTCTTGATCGATTTTGGGGGTTGGGAAGGATCAGGTGATGGTTTTGGGTGTGATTTGATTTTCGTCTAGAACATCAAAAATCCTTCAGGATGCTCCAAAATGACTCATCTATATCTATAATGATAGATCTTGATTAGGAGTATCTTTTTCTCGTACATGTCAAGTATCTATTTTGAAGTCTTGATCGATTTTGGGGGTTGGGAAGGATCAGGTGATGGTTTTGGGTGTGATTTGATTTTCGTCTAGAACATCAAAAATCCTTCAGGATGCTCCAAAATGACTCATCTATATCTATAATGATAGATCTTGATTAGGAGTATCTTTTTCTAGTACATGTCAAGTATCTATTTTGAAGTCTTGATCGATTTTGGGGGTTGGGAAGGATCAGGTGATGGTTTTGGGTGTGATTTGATTTTCGTCTAGAACATCAAAAATCCTTCAGGATGCTTCAAAATGACTCATCTATATCTATAATGATAGATCTTGATTAGGAGTATCTTTTTCTAGTACATGTCAAGTATCTATTTTGAAGTCTTGATCGATTTTGGGGGTTGGGAAGGTTCAGGTGATGGTTTTGGGTGTGATTTGATTTTCGTCTAGAACATCAAAAATCCTTCAGGATGCTCCAAAATGACTCATCTATATCTATAATGATAGATCTTGATTAGGAGTATCTTTTTCTAGTACATGTCAAGTATCTATTTTAAAGTCTTGATCGATTTTGGGGGTTGGGAAGGATCAGGTGATGGTTTTGGGTGTGATTTGATTTTCGTCTAGAACATCAAAAATCCTTCAGGATGCTCCAAAATGACTCATCTATATCTATAATGATAGATCTTGATTAGGAGTATCTTTTTCTAGTACATGTCAAGTATCTATTTTGAAGTCTTGATCGATTTTGGGGGTTGGGAAGGATCAGGTGATGGTTTTGGGTGTGATTTGATTTTCGTCTAGAACATCAAAAATCCTTCAGGATGCTCCAAAATGACTCATCTATATCTATAATGATAGATCTTGATTAGGAGTATCTTTTTCTAGTACATGTCAAGTATCTATTTTGAAGTCTTGATCGATTTTGGGGGTTGGGAAGGATCAGGTGATGGTTTTGGGTGTGATTTGATTTTCGTCTAGAACATCAAAAATCCTTCAGGATGCTCCAAAATGACTCATCTATATCTATAATGATAGATCTTGATTAGGAGTATCTTTTTCTAGTACATGTCAAGTATCTATTTTGAAGTCTTGATCGATTTTGGGGGTTGGGAAGGATCAGGTGATGGTTTTGGGTGTGATTTGATTTTCGTCTAGAACATCAAAAATCCTTCAGGATGCTCCAAAATGACTCATCTATATCTATAATGATAGATCTTGATTAGGAGTATCTTTTTCTAGTACATGTCAAGTATCTATTTTGAAGTCTTGATCGATTTTGGGGGTTGGGAAGGATCAGGTGATGGTTTTGGGTGTGATTTGATTTTCGTCTAGAACATCAAAAATCCTTCAGGATGCTCCAAAATGACTCATCTATATCTATAATGATAGATCTTGATTAGGAGTATCTTTTTCTAGTGCATGTCAAGTATCTATTTTGAAGTCTTGATCGATTTTGGGGGTTGGGAAGGATCAGGTGATGGTTTTGGGTGTGATTTGATTTTCGTCTAGAACATCAAAAATCCTTCAGGATGCTCCAAAATGACTCATCTATATCTATAATGATAGATCTTGATTAGGAGTATCTTTTTCTAGTACATGTCAAGTATCTATTTTGAAGTCTTGATCGATTTTGGGGGTTGGGAAGGATCAGGTGATGGTTTTGGGTGTGATTTGATTTTCGTCTAGAACATCAAAAATCCTTCAGGATGCTCCAAAATGACTCATCTATATCTATAATGATAGATCTTGATTAGGAGTATCTTTTTCTAGTACATATCAAGTATCTATTTTGAAGTCTTGATCGATTTTGGGGGTTGGGAAGGATCAGGTGATGGTTTTGGGTGTGATTTGATTTTCGTCTAGAACATCAAAAATCCTTCAGGATGCTCCAAAATGACTCATCTATATCTATAATGATAGATCTTGATTAGGAGTATCTTTTTCTAGTACATGTCAAGTATCTATTTTGAAGTCTTGATCGATTTTGGGGGTTGGGAAGGATCAGGTGATGGTTTTGGGTGTGATTTGATTTTCGTCTAGAACATCAAAAATCCTTCAGGATGCTCCAAAATGACTCATCTATATCTATAATGATAGATCTTGATTAGGAGTATCTTTTTCTAGTACATGTCAAGTATCTATTTTGAAGTCTTGATCGATTTTGGGGGTTGGGAAGGATCAGGTGATGGTTTTGGGTGTGATTTGATTTTCGTCTAGAACATCAAAAATCCTTCAGGATGCTCCAAAATGACTCATCTATATCTATAATGATAGATCTTGATTAGGAGTATCTTTTTCTAGTACATGTCAAGTATCTATTTTGAAGTCTTGATCGATTTTGGGGGTTGGGAAGGATCAGGTGATGGTTTTGGGTGTGATTTGATTTTCGTCTAGAACATCAAAAATCCTTCAGGATGCTCCAAAATGACTCATCTATATCTATAATGATAGATCTTGATTAGGAGTATCTTTTTCTAGTACATGTCAAGTATCTATTTTGAAGTCTTGATCGATTTTGGGGGTTGGGAAGGATCAGGTGATGGTTTTGGGTGTGATTTGATTTTCGTCTAGAACATCAAAAATCCTTCAGGATGCTCCAAAATGACTCATCTATATCTATAATGATAGATCTTGATTAGGAGTATCTTTTTCTAGTACATGTCAAGTATCTATTTTGAAGTCTTGATCGATTTTGGGGGTTGGGAAGGATCAGGTGATGGTTTTGGGTGTGATTTGATTTTCGTCTAGAACATCAAAAATCCTTCAGGATGCTCCAAAATGACTCATCCATAACTATAATTATAGATCTTGATTAGGAGTATCTTTTTCTAGTACATGTCAAGTATCTATTTTGAAGTCTTGATCGATTTTGGGGGTTGGGAAGGATCAGGTGATGGTTTTGGGTGTGATTTGATTTTCGTCTAGAACATCAAAAATCCTTCAGGATGCTCCAAAATGACTCATCTATATCTATAATGATAGATCTTGATTAGGAGTATCTTTTTCTAGTACATGTCAAGTATCTATTTTGAAGTCTTGATCGATTTTGGGGGTTGGGAAGGATCAGGTGATGGTTTTGGGTGTGATTTGATTTTCGTCTAGAACATCAAAAATCCTTCAGGATGCTCCAAAATGACTCATCTATATCTATAATGATAGATCTTGATTAGGAGTATCTTTTTCTAGTACATGTCAAGTATCTATTTTGAAGTCTTGATCGATTTTGGGGGTTGGGAAGGATCAGGTGATGGTTTTGGGTGTGATTTGATTTTCGTCTAGAACATCAAAAATCCTTCAGGATGCTCCAAAATGACTCATCTATATCTATAATGATAGATCTTGATTAGGAGTATCTTTTTCTAGTACATGTCAAGTATCTATTTTGAAGTCTTGATCGATTTTGGGGGTTGGGAAGGATCAGGTGATGGTTTTGGGTGTGAGTTGATTTTCGTCTAGAACATCAAAAATCCTTCAGGATGCTCCAAAATGACTCATCTATATCTATAATGATAGATCTTGATTAGGAGTATCTTTTTCTAGTACATGTCAAGTATCTATTTTGAAGTCTTGATCGATTTTGGGGGTTGGGAAGGATCAGGTGATGGTTTTGGGTGTGATTTGATTTTCATCTAGAACATCAAAAATCCTTCAGGATGCTCCAAAATGACTCATCTATATCTATAATGATAGATCTTGATTAGGAGTATCTTTTTCTAGTACATGTCAAGTATCTATTTTGAAGTCTTGATCGATTTTGGGGGTTGGGAAGGACCAGGTGATGGTTTTGGGTGTGATTTGATTTTCGTCTAGAACATCAAAAATCCTTCAGGATGCTCCAAAATGACTCATCTATATCTATAATTATAGATCTTGATTAGGAGTATCTTTTTCTAGTACATGTCAAGTATCTATTTTGAAGTCTTGATCGATTTTGGGGGTTGGGAAGGATCAGGTGATGGTTTTGGGTGTGATTTGATTTTCGTCTAGAACATCAAAAATCCTTCAGGATGCTCCAAAATGACTCATCTATATCTATAATGATAGATCTTGATTAGGAGTATCTTTTTCTAGTACATGTGAAGTATCTATTTTGAAGTCTTGATCGATTTTGGGGGTTGGGAAGGATCAGGTGATGGTTTTGGGTGTGATTTGATTTTCGTCTAGAACATCAAAAATCCTTCAGGATGCTCCAAAATGACTCATCTATATCTATAATGATAGATCTTGATTAGGAGTATCTTTTTCTAGTACATGTCAAGTATCTATTTTGAAGTCTTGATCGATTTTGGGGGTTGGGAAGGATCAGGTGATGGTTTTGGGTGTGATTTGATTTTCGTCTAGAACATCAAAAATCCTTCAGGATGCTCCAAAATGACTCATCTATATCTAAAATGATAGATCTTGATTAGGAGTATCTTTTTCTAGTACATGTCAAGTATCTATTTTGAAGTCTTGATCGATTTTGGGGGTTGGGAAGGATCAGGTGATGGTTTTGGGTGTGATTTGATTTTCGTCTAGAACATCAAAAATCCTTCAGGATGCTCCAAAATGACTCATCTATATCTATAATGATAGATCTTGATTAGGAGTATCTTTTTCTAGTACATGTCAAGTATCTATTTTGAAGTCTTGATCGATTTTGGGGGTTGGGAAGGATCAGGTGATGGTTTTGGGTGTGATTTGATTTTCGTCTAGAACATCAAAAATCCTTCAGGATGCTCCAAAATGACTCATCTATATCTATAATGATAGATCTTGATTAGGAGTATCTTTTTCTAGTACATGTCAAGTATCTATTTTGAAGTCTTGATCGATTTTGGGGGTTGGGAAGGATCAGGTGATGGTTTTGGGTGTGATTTGATTTTCGTCTAGAACATCAAAAATCCTTCAGGATGCTCCAAAATGACTCATCTATATCTATAATGATAGATCTTGATTAGGAGTATCTTTTTCTAGTACATGTCAAGTATCTATTTTGAAGTCTTGATCGATTTTGGGGGTTGGGAAGGATCAGGTGATGGTTTTGGGTGTGATTTGATTTTCGTCTAGAACATCAAAAATCCTTCAGGATGCTCCAAAATGACTCGTCTATATCTATAATGATAGATCTTGATTAGGAGTATCTTTTTCTAGTACATGTCAAGTATCTTTTTTGAAGTCTTGATCGATTTTGGGGGTTGGGAAGGATCAGGTGATGGTTTTGGGTGTGATTTGATTTTCGTCTAGAACATCAAAAATCCTTCAGGATGCTCCAAAATGACTCATCTATATCTATAACGATAGATCTTGATTAGGAGTATCTTTTTCTAGTACATGTCAAGTATCTATTTTGAAGTCTTGATCGATTTTGGGGGTTGGGAAGGATCAGGTGATGGTTTTGGGTGTGATTTGATTTTCGTCTAGAACATCAAAAATCCTTCAGGATGCTCCAAAATGACTCATCTATATCTATAATGATAGATCTTGATTAGGAGTATCTTTTTCTAGTACATGTCAAGTATCTATTTTGAAGTCTTGATCGATTTTGGGGGTTGGGAAGGATCAGGTGATGGTTTTGGGTGTGATTTGATTTTCGTCTAGAACATCAAAAATCCTTCAGGATGCTCCAAAATGACTCATCTATATCTTTAATGATAGATCTTGATTAGGAGTATCTTTTTCTAGTACATGTCAAGTATCTATTTTGAAGTCTTGATCGATTTTGGGGGTTGGGAAGGATCAGGTGATGGTTTTGGGTGTGATTTGATTTTCGTCTAGAACATCAAAAATCCTTCAGGATGCTCCAAAATGACTCATCTATATCTATAATGATAGATCTTGATTAGGAGTATCTTTTTCTAGTACATGTCAAGTATCTATTTTGAAGTCTTGATCGATTTTGGGGGTTGGGAAGGATCAGGTGATGGTTTTGGGTGTGATTTGATTTTCGTCTAGAACATCAAAAATCCTTCAGGATGCTCCAAAATGACTCATCTATATCTATAATGATAGATCTTGATTAGGAGTATCTTTTTCTAGTACATGTCAAGTATCTATTTTGAAGTCTTGATCGATTTTGGGGGTTGGGAAGGATCAGGTGATGGTTTTGGGTGTGATTTGATTTTCGTCTAGAACATCAAAAATCCTTCAGGATGCTCCAAAATGACTCATCTATATCTATAATTATAGATCTTGATTAGGAGTATCTTTTTCTAGTACATGTCAAGTATCTATTTTGAAGTCTTGATCGATTTTGGGGGTTGGGAAGGATCAGGTGATGGTTTTGGGTGTGATTTGATTTTCGTCTAGAACATCAAAAATCCTTCAGGATGCTCCAAAATGACTCATCTATATCTATAATGATAGATCTTGATTAGGAGTATCTTTTTCTAGTACATGCCAAGTATCTATTTTGAAGTCTTGATCGATTTTGGGGGTTGGGAAGGATCAGGTGATGGTTTTGGGTGTGATTTGATTTTCGTCTAGAACATCAAAAATCCTTCAGGATGCTCCAAAATGACTCATCTATATCTATAATGATAGATCTTGATTAGGAGTATCTTTTTCTAGTACATGTCAAGTATCTATTTTGAAGTCTTGATCGATTTTGGGGGTTGGGAAGGATCAGGTGATGGTTTTGGGTGTGATTTGATTTTCGTCTAGAACATCAAACATCCTTCAGGATGCTCCAAAATGACTCATCTATATCTATAATGATAGATCTTGATTAGGAGTATCTTTTTCTAGTACATGTCAAGTATCTATTTTGAAGTCTTGATCGATTTTGGGGGTTGGGAAGGATCAGGTGATGGTTTTGGGTGTGATTTGATTTTCGTCTAGAACATCAAAAATCCTTCAGGATGCTCCAAAATGACTCATCTATATCTATAATGATAGATCTTGATTAGGAGTATCTTTTTCTAGTACATGTCAAGTATCTATTTTGAAGTCTTGATCGATTTTGGGGGTTGGGAAGGATCAGGTGATGGTTTTGGGTGTGATTTGATTTTCGTCTAGAACATCAAAAATCCTTCAGGATGCTCCAAAATGACTCATCTATATCTATAATGATAGATCTTGATTAGGAGTATCTTTTTCTAGTACATGTCAAGTATCTATTTTGAAGTCTTGATCGATTTTGGGGGTTGGGAAGGATCAGGTGATGGTTTTGGGTGTGATTTGATTTTCGTCTAGAACATCAAAAATCCTTCAGGATGCTCCAAAATGACTCATCTATATCTATAATGATAGATCTTGATTAGGAGTATCTTTTTCTAGTACATGTCAAGTATCTATTTTGAAGTCTTGATCGATTTTGGGGGTTGGGAAGGATCAGGTGATGGTTTTGGGTGTGATTTGATTTTCGTCTAGAACATCAAAAATCCTTCAGGATGCTCCAAAATGACTCATCTATATCTATAATGATAGATCTTGATTAGGAGTATCTTTTTCTAGTACATGTCAAGTATCTATTTTGAAGTCTTGATCGATTTTGGGGGTTGGGAAGGATCAGGTGATGGTTTTGGGTGTGATTTGATTTTCGTCTAGAACATCAAAAATCCTTCAGGATGCTCCAAAATGACTCATCTATATCTATAATGATAGATCTTGATTAGGAGTATCTTTTTCTAGTACATGTCAAGTATCTATTTTGAAGTCTTGATCGATTTTGGGGGTTGGGAAGGATCAGGTGATGGTTTTGGGTGTGATTTGATTTTCGTCTAGAACATCAAAAATCCTTCAGAATGCTCCAAAATGACTCATCTATATCTATAATGATAGATCTTGATTAGGAGTATCTTTTTCTAGTACATATCAAGTATCTATTTTGAAGTCTTGATCGATTTTGGGGGTTGGGAAGGATCAGGTGATGGTTTTGGGTGTGATTTGATTTTCGTCTAGAACATCAAAAATCCTTCAGGATGCTCCAAAATGACTCATCTATATCTATAATGATAGATCTTGATTAGGAGTATCTTTTTCTAGTACATGTCAAGTATCTATTTTGAAGTCTTGATCGATTTTGGGGGTTGGGAAGGATCAGGTGATGGTTTTGGGTGTGATTTGATTTTCGTCTAGAACATCAAAAATCCTTCAGGATGCTCCAAAATGACTCATCTATATCTATAATGATAGATCTTGATTAGGAGTATCTTTTTCTAGTACATGTCAAGTATCTATTTTGAAGTCTTGATCGATTTTGGGGGTTGGGAAGGATCAGGTGATGGTTTTGGGTGTGATTTGATTTTCGTCTAGAACATCAAAAATCCTTCAGGATGCTCCAAAATGACTCATCTATATCTATAATGATAGATCTTGATTAGGAGTATCTTTTTCTAGTACATGTCAAGTATCTATTTTGAAGTCTTGATCGATTTTGGGGGTTGGGAAGGATCAGGTGATGGTTTTGGGTGTGATTTGATTTTCGTCTAGAACATCAAAAATCCTTCAGGATGCTCCAAAATGACTCATCTATATCTATAATGATAGATCTTGATTAGGAGTATCTTTTTCTAGTACATGTCAAGTATCTATTTTGAAGTCTTGATCGATTTTGGGGGTTGGGAAGGATCAGGTGATGGTTTTGGGTGTGATTTGATTTTCGTCTAGAACATCAAAAATCCTTCAGGATGCTCCAAAATGACTCATCTATATCTATAATGATAGATCTTAATTAGGAGTATCTTTTTCTAGTACATGTCAAGTATCTATTTTGAAGTCTTGATCGATTTTGGGGGTTGGGAAGGATCAGGTGATGGTTTTGGGTGTGATTTGATTTTCGTCTAGAACATCAAAAATCCTTCAGGATGCTCCAAAATGACTCATCTATATCTATAATGATAGATCTTGATTAGGAGTATCTTTTTCTAGTACATGTCAAGTATCTATTTTGAAGTCTTGATCGATTTTGGGGGTTGGGAAGGATCAGGTGATGGTTTTGGGTGTGATTTGATTTTCGTCTAGAACATCAAAAATCCTTCAGGATGCTCCAAAATGACTCATCTATATCTATAATGATAGATCTTGATTAGGAGTATCTTTTTCTAGTACATGTCAAGTATCTATTTTGAAGTCTTGATCGATTTTGGGGGTTGGGAAGGATCAGGTGATGGTTTTGGGTGTGATTTGATTTTCGTCTAGAACATCAAAAATCCTTCAGGATGCTCCAAAATGACTCATCTATATCTATAATGATAGATCTTGATTAGGAGTATCTTTTTCTAGTACATGTCAAGTATCTATTTTGAAGTCTTGATCGATTTTGGGGGTTGGGAAGGATCAGGTGATGGTTTTGGGTGTGATTTGATTTTCGTCTAGAACATCAAAAATCCTTCAGGATGCTCCAAAATGACTCATCTATATCTATAATGATAGATCTTGATTAGGAGTATCTTTTTCTAGTACATGTCAAGTATCTATTTTGAAGTCTTGATCGATTTTGGGGGTTGGGAAGGATCAGGTGATGGTTTTGGGTGTGATTTGATTTTCGTCTAGAACATCAAAAATCCTTCAGGATGCTCCAAAATGACTCATCTATATCTATAATGATAGATCTTGATTAGGAGTATCTTTTTCTAGTACATGTCAAGTATCTATTTTGAAGTCTTGATCGATTTTGGGGGTTGGGAAGGATCAGGTGATGGTTTTGGGTGTGATTTGATTTTCGTCTAGAACATCAAAAATCCTTCAGGATCCTCCAAAATGACTCATCTATATCTATAATGATAGATCTTGATTAGGAGTATCTTTTTCTAGTACATGTCAAGTATCTATTTTGAAGTCTTGATCGATTTTGGGGGTTGGGAAGGATCAGGTGATGGTTTTGGGTGTGATTTGATTTTCGTCTAGAATATCAAAAATCCTTCAGGATGCTCCAAAATGACTCATCTATATCTATAATTATAGATCTTGATTAGGAGTATCTTTTTCTAGTACATGTCAAGTATCTATTTTGAAGTCTTGATCGATTTTGGGGGTTGGGAAGGATCAGGTGATGGTTTTGGGTGTGATTTGATTTTCGTCTAGAACATCAAAAATCCTTCAGGATGCTCCAAAATGACTCATCTATATCTATAATGATAGATCTTGATTAGGAGTATCTTTTTCTAGTACATGTCAAGTATCTATTTTGAAGTCTTGATCGATTTTGGGGGTTGGGAAGGATGAGGTGATGGTTTTGGGTGTGATTTGATTTTCGTCTAGAACATCAAAAATCCTTCAGGATGCTCCAAAATGACTCATCTATATCTATAATGATAGATCTTGATTAGGAGTATCTTTTTCTAGTACATGTCAAGTATCTATTTTGAAGTCTTGATCGATTTTGGGGGTTGGGAAAGATCAGGTGATGGTTTTGGGTGTGATTTGATTTTCGTCTAGAACATCAAAAATCCTTCAGGATGCTCCAAAATGACTCATCTATATCTATAATGATAGATCTTGATTAGGAGTATCTTTTTCTAGTACATGTCAAGTATCTATTTTGAAGTCTTGATCGATTTTGGGGGTTGGGAAGGATCAGGTGATGGTTTTGGGTGTGATTTGATTTTCGTCTAGAACATCAAAAATCCTTCAGGATGCTCCAAAATGACTCATCTATATCTATAATGATAGATCTTGATTAGGAGTATCTTTTTCTAGTACATGTCAAGTATCTATTTTGAAGTCTTGATCGATTTTGGGGGTTGGGAAGGATCAGGTGATGGTTTTGGGTGTGATTTGATTTTCGTCTAGAATATCAAAAATCCTTCAGGATGCTCCAAAATGACTCATCTATATCTATAATTATAGATCTTGATTAGGAGTATCTTTTTCTAGTACATGTCAAGTATCTATTTTGAAGTCTTGATCGATTTTGGGGGTTGGGAAGGATCAGGTGATGGTTTTGGGTGTGATTTGATTTTCGTCTAGAACATCAAAAATCCTTCAGGATGCTCCAAAATGACTCATCTATATCTATAATGATAGATCTTGATTAGGAGTATCTTTTTCTAGTACATGTCAAGTATCTATTTTGAAGTCTTGATCGATTTTGGGGGTTGGGAAGGATGAGGTGATGGTTTTGGGTGTGATTTGATTTTCGTCTAGAACATCAAAAATCCTTCAGGATGCTCCAAAATGACTCATCTATATCTATAATGATAGATCTTGATTAGGAGTATCTTTTTCTAGTACATGTCAAGTATCTATTTTGAAGTCTTGATCGATTTTGGGGGTTGGGAAAGATCAGGTGATGGTTTTGGGTGTGATTTGATTTTCGTCTAGAACATCAAAAATCCTTCAGGATGCTCCAAAATGACTCATCTATATCTATAATGATAGATCTTGATTAGGAGTATCTTTTTCTAGTACATGTCAAGTATCTATTTTGAAGTCTTGATCGATTTTGGGGGTTGGGAAGGATCAGGTGATGGTTTTGGGTGTGATTTGATTTTCGTCTAGAACATCAAAAATCCTTCAGGATGCTCCAAAATGACTCATCTATATCTATAATGATAGATCTTGATTAGGAGTATCTTTTTCTAGTACATGTCAAGTATCTATTTTGAAGTCTTGATCGATTTTGGGGGTTGGGAAGGATCAGGTGATGGTTTTGGGTGTGATTTGATTTTCGTCTAGAACATCAAAAATCCTTCAGGATGCTCCAAAATGACTCATCTATATCTATAATGATAGATCTTGATTAGGAGTATCTTTTTCTAGTACATGTCAAGTATCTATTTTGAAGTCTTGATCGATTTTGGGGGTTGGGAAGGATCAGGTGATGGTTTTGGGTGTGATTTGATTTTCGTCTAGAACATCAAAAATCCTTCAGGATGCTCCAAAATGACTCATCTATATCTATAATGATAGATCTTGATTAGGAGTATCTTTTTCTAGTACATGTCAAGTATCTATTTTGAAGTCTTGATCGATTTTGGGGGTTGGGAAGGATCAGGTGATGGTTTTGGGTGTGATTTGATTTTCGTCTAGAACATCAAAAATCCTTCAGGATGCTCCAAAATGACTCATCTATATCTATAATGATAGATCTTGATTAGGAGTATCTTTTTCTAGTACATGTCAAGTATCTATTTTGAAGTCTTGATCAATTTTGGGGGTTGGGAAGGATCAGGTGATGGTTTTGGGTGTGATTTGATTTTCGTCTAGAATATCAAAAATCCTTCAGGATGCTCCAAAATGACTCATCTATATCTATAATTATAGATCTTGATTAGGAGTATCTTTTTCTAGTACATGTCAAGTATCTATTTTGAAGTCTTGATCGATTTTGGGGGTTGGGAAGGATCAGGTGATGGTTTTGGGTGTGATTTGATTTTCGTCTAGAACATCAAAAATCCTTCAGGATGCTCCAAAATGACTCATCTATATCTATAATGATAGATCTTGATTAGGAGTATCTTTTTCTAGTACATGTCAAGTATCTATTTTGAAGTCTTGATCGATTTTGGGGGTTGGGAAGGATGAGGTGATGGTTTTGGGTGTGATTTGATTTTCGTCTAGAACATCAAAAATCCTTCAGGATGCTCCAAAATGACTCATCTATATCTATAATGATAGATCTTGATTAGGAGTATCTTTTTCTAGTACATGTCAAGTATCTATTTTGAAGTCTTGATCGATTTTGGGGGTTGGGAAAGATCAGGTGATGGTTTTGGGTGTGATTTGATTTTCGTCTAGAACATCAAAAATCCTTCAGGATGCTCCAAAATGACTCATCTATATCTATAATGATAGATCTTGATTAGGAGTATCTTTTTCTAGTACATGTCAAGTATCTATTTTGAAGTCTTGATCGATTTTGGGGGTTGGGAAGGATCAGGTGATGGTTTTGGGTGTGATTTGATTTTCGTCTAGAACATCAAAAATCCTTCAGGATGCTCCAAAATGACTCATCTATATCTATAATGATAGATCTTGATTAGGAGTATCTTTTTCTAGTACATGTCAAGTATCTATTTTGAAGTCTTGATCGATTTTGGGGGTTGGGAAGGATCAGGTGATGGTTTTGGGTGTGATTTGATTTTCGTCTAGAACATCAAAAATCCTTCAGGATGCTCCAAAATGACTCATCTATATCTATAATGATAGATCTTGATTAGGAGTATCTTTTTCTAGTACATGTCAAGTATCTATTTTGAAGTCTTGATCGATTTTGGGGGTTGGGAAGGATCAGGTGATGGTTTTGGGTGTGATTTGATTTTCGTCTAGAACATCAAAAATCCTTCAGGATGCTCCAAAATGACTCATCTATATCTATAATGATAGATCTTGATTAGGAGTATCTTTTTCTAGTACATGTCAAGTATCTATTTTGAAGTCTTGATCGATTTTGGGGGTTGGGAAGGATCAGGTGATGGTTTTGGGTGTGATTTGATTTTCGTCTAGAACATCAAAAATCCTTCAGGATCCTCCAAAATGACTCATCTATATCTATAATGATAGATCTTGATTAGGAGTATCTTTTTCTAGTACATGTCAAGTATCTATTTTGAAGTCTTGATCGATTTTGGGGGTTGGGAAGGATCAGGTGATGGTTTTGGGTGTGATTTGATTTTCGTCTAGAACATCAAAAATCCTTCAGGATGCTCCAAAATGACTCATCTATATCTATAATGATAGATCTTGATTAGGAGTATCTTTTTCTAGTACATGTCAAGTATCTATTTTGAAGTCTTGATCGATTTTGGGGGTTGGGAAGGATAAGGTGATAGTTTTGGGTGTGATTTGATTTTTGTCTAGAACATCAAAAATCCTTCAGGATGCTCCAAAATGACTCATCTATATCTATAATGATAGATCTTGATTAGGAGTATCTTTTTCTAGTACATGTCAAGTATCTATTTTGAAGTCTTGATCGATTTTGGGGGTTGGGAAGGATCAGGTGATGGTTTTGGGTGTGATTTGATTTTCGTCTAGAACATCAAAAATCCTTCAGGATGCTCCAAAATGACTCATCTATATCTATAATGATAGATCTTGATTAGGAGTATCTTTTTCTAGTACATGTCAAGTATCTATTTTGAAGTCTTGATCGATTTTGGGGGTTGGGAAGGATCAGGTGATGGTTTTGGGTGTGATTTGATTTTCGTCTAGAACATCAAAAATCCTTCAGGATGCTCCAAAATGACTCATCTATATCTATAATGATAGATCTTGATTAGGAGTATCTTTTTCTAGTACATGTCAAGTATCTATTTTGAAGTCTTGATCGATTTTGGGGGTTGGGAAGGATCAGGTGATGGTTTTGGGTGTGATTTGATTTTCGTCTAGAACATCAAAAATCCTTCAGGATGCTCCAAAATGACTCATCTATATCTATAATGATAGATCTTGATTAGGAGTATCTTTTTCTAGTACATGTCAAGTATCTATTTTGAAGCCTTGATCGATTTTGGGGGTTGGGAAGGATCAGGTGATGGTTTTGGGTGTGATTTGATTTTCGTCTAGAACATCAAAAATCCTTCAGGATGCTCCAAAATGACTCATCTATATCTATAATGATAGATCTTGATTAGGAGTATCTTTTTCTAGTACATGTCAAGTATCTATTTTGAAGTCTTGATCGATTTTGGGGGTTGGGAAGGATCAGGTGATGGTTTTGGGTGTGATTTGATTTTCGTCTAGAACATCAAAAATCCTTCAGGATGCTCCAAAATGACTCATCTATATCTATAATGATAAATCTTGATTAGGAGTATCTTTTTCTAGTACATGTCAAGTATCTATTTTGAAGTCTTGATCGATTTTGGGGGTTGGGAAGGATCAGGTGATGGTTTTGGGTGTGATTTGATTTTCGTCTAGAACATCAAAAATCCTTCAGGATGCTCCAAAATGACTCATCTATATCTATAATGATAGATCTTGATTAGGAGTATCTTTTTCTAGTACATGTCAAGTATCTATTTTGAAGTCTTGATCGATTTTGGGGGTTGGGAAGGATCAGGTGATGGTTTTGGGTGTGATTTGATTTTCGTCTAGAACATCAAAAATCCTTCAGGATGCTCCAAAATGACTCATCTATATCTTTAATGATAGATCTTGATTAGGAGTATCTTTTTCTAGTACATGTCAAGTATCTATTTTGAAGTCTTGATCGATTTTGGGGGTTGGGAAGGATCAGGTGATGGTTTTGGGTGTGATTTGATTTTCGTCTAGAACATCAAAAATCCTTCAGGATGCTCCAAAATGACTCATCTATATCTATAATGATAGATCTTGATTAGGAGTATCTTTTTCTAGTACATGTCAAGTATCTATTTTGAAGTCTTGATCGATTTTGGGGGTTGGGAAGGATCAGGTGATGGTTTTGGGTGTGATTTGATTTTCGTCTAGAACATCAAAAATCCTTCAGGATGCTCCAAAATGACTCATCTATATCTATAATGATAGATCTTGATTAGGAGTATCTTTTTCTAGTACATGTCAAGTATCTATTTTGAAGTCTTGATCGATTTTGGGGGTTGGGAAGGATCAGGTGATGGTTTTGGGTGTGATTTGATTTTCGTCTAGAACATCAAAAATCCTTCAGGATGCTCCAAAATGACTCATCTATATCTTTAATGATAGATCTTGATTAGGAGTATCTTTTTCTAGTACATGTCAAGTATCTATTTTGAAGTCTTGATCGATTTTGGGGGTTGGGAAGGATCAGGTGATGGTTTTGGGTGTGATTTGATTTTCGTCTAGAACATCAAAAATCCTTCAGGATGCTCCAAAATGACTCATCTATATCTATAATGATAGATCTTGATTAGGAGTATCTTTTTCTAGTACATGTCAAGTATCTATTTTGAAGTCTTGATCGATTTTGGGGGTTGGGAAGGATCAGGTGATGGTTTTGGGTGTGATTTGATTTTCGTCTAGAACATCAAAAATCCTTCAGGATGCTCCAAAATGACTCATCTATATCTATAATGATAGATCTTGATTAGGAGTATCTTTTTCTAGTACATGTCAAGTATCTATTTTGAAGTCTCGATCGATTTTGGGGGTTGGGAAGGATCAGGTGATGGTTTTGGGTGTGATTTGATTTTCGTCTAGAACATCAAAAATCCTTCAGGATGCTCCAAAATGACTCATCTATATCTATAATTATAGATCTTGATTAGGAGTATCTTTTTCTAGTACATGTCAAGTATCTATTTTGAAGTCTTGATCGATTTTGGGGGTTGGGAAGGATCAGGTGATGGTTTTGGGTGTGATTTGATTTTCGTCTAGAACATCAAAAATCCTTCAGGATGCTCCAAAATGACTCATCTATATCTATAATGATAGATCTTGATTAGGAGTATCTTTTTCTAGTACATGCCAAGTATCTATTTTGAAGTCTTGATCGATTTTGGGGGTTGGGAAGGATCAGGTGATGGTTTTGGGTGTGATTTGATTTTCGTCTAGAACATCAAAAATCCTTCAGGATGCTCCAAAATGACTCATCTATATCTATAATGATAGATCTTGATTAGGAGTATCTTTTTCTAGTACATGTCAAGTATCTATTTTGAAGTCTTGATCGATTTTGGGGGTTGGGAAGGATCAGGTGATGGTTTTGGGTGTGATTTGATTTTCGTCTAGAACATCAAACATCCTTCAGGATGCTCCAAAATGACTCATCTATATCTATAATGATAGATCTTGATTAGGAGTATCTTTTTCTAGTACATGTCAAGTATCTATTTTGAAGTCTTGATCGATTTTGGGGGTTGGGAAGGATCAGGTGATGGTTTTGGGTGTGATTTGATTTTCGTCTAGAACATCAAAAATCCTTCAGGATGCTCCAAAATGACTCATCTATATCTATAATGATAGATCTTGATTAGGAGTATCTTTTTCTAGTACATGTCAAGTATCTATTTTGAAGTCTTGATCGATTTTGGGGGTTGGGAAGGATCAGGTGATGGTTTTGGGTGTGATTTGATTTTCGTCTAGAACATCAAAAATCCTTCAGGATGCTCCAAAATGACTCATCTATATCTATAATGATAGATCTTGATTAGGAGTATCTTTTTCTAGTACATGTCAAGTATCTATTTTGAAGTCTTGATCGATTTTGGGGGTTGGGAAGGATCAGGTGATGGTTTTGGGTGTGATTTGATTTTCGTCTAGAACATCAAAAATCCTTCAGGATGCTCCAAAATGACTCATCTATATCTATAATGATAGATCTTGATTAGGAGTATCTTTTTCTAGTACATGTCAAGTATCTATTTTGAAGTCTTGATCGATTTTGGGGGTTGGGAAGGATCAGGTGATGGTTTTGGGTGTGATTTGATTTTCGTCTAGAACATCAAAAATCCTTCAGGATGCTCCAAAATGACTCATCTATATCTATAATGATAGATCTTGATTAGGAGTATCTTTTTCTAGTACATATCAAGTATCTATTTTGAAGTCTTGATCGATTTTGGGGGTTGGGAAGGATCAGGTGATGGTTTTGGGTGTGATTTGATTTTCGTCTAGAACATCAAAAATCCTTCAGGATGCTCCAAAATGACTCATCTATATCTATAATGATAGATCTTGATTAGGAGTATCTTTTTCTAGTACATGTCAAGTATCTATTTTGAAGTCTTGATCGATTTTGGGGGTTGGGAAGGATCAGGTGATGGTTTTGGGTGTGATTTGATTTTCGTCTAGAACATCAAAAATCCTTCAGGATGCTCCAAAATGACCCATCTATATCTATAATGATAGATCTTGATTAGGAGTATCTTTTTCTAGTACATGTCAAGTATCTATTTTGAAGTCTTGATCGATTTTGGGGGTTGGGAAGGATCAGGTGATGGTTTTGGGTGTGATTTGATTTTCGTCTAGAACATCAAAAATCCTTCAGGATGCTCCAAAATGACTCATCTATATCTATAACGATAGATCTTGATTAGGAGTATCTTTTTCTAGTACATGTCAAGTATCTATTTTGAAGTCTTGATCGATTTTGGGGGTTGGGAAGGATCAGGTGATGGTTTTGGGTGTGATTTGATTTTCGTCTAGAACATCAAAAATCCTTCAGGATGCTCCAAAATGACTCATCTATATCTATAATGATAGATCTTGATTAGGAGTATCTTTTTCTAGTACATGTCAAGTATCTATTTTGAAGTCTTGATCGATTTTGGGGGTTGGGAAGGATCAGGTGATGGTTTTGGGTGTGATTTGATTTTCGTCTAGAACATCAAAAATCCTTCAGGATGCTCCAAAATGACTCATCTATATCTATAATGATAGATCTTAATTAGGAGTATCTTTTTCTAGTACATGTCAAGTATCTATTTTGAAGTCTTGATCGATTTTGGGGGTTGGGAAGGATCAGGTGATGGTTTTGGGTGTGATTTGATTTTCGTCTAGAACATCAAAAATCCTTCAGGATGCTCCAAAATGACTCATCTATATCTATAATGATAGATCTTGATTAGGAGTATCTTTTTCTAGTACATGTCAAGTATCTATTTTGAAGTCTTGATCGATTTTGGGGGTTGGGAAGGATCAGGTGATGGTTTTGGGTGTGATTTGATTTTCGTCTAGAACATCAAAAATCCTTCAGGATGCTCCAAAATGACTCATCTATATCTATAATGATAGATCTTGATTAGGAGTATCTTTTTCTAGTACATGTCAAGTATCTATTTTGAAGTCTTGATCGATTTTGGGGGTTGGGAAGGATCAGGTGATGGTTTTGGGTGTGATTTGATTTTCGTCTAGAACATCAAAAATCCTTCAGGATGCTCCAAAATGACTCATCTATATCTATAATGATAGATCTTGATTAGGAGTATCTTTTTCTAGTACATGTCAAGTATCTATTTTGAAGTCTTGATCGATTTTGGGGGTTGGGAAGGATCAGGTGATGGTTTTGGGTGTGATTTGATTTTCGTCTAGAACATCAAAAATCCTTCAGGATGCTCCAAAATGACTCATCTATATCTATAATGATAGATCTTGATTAGGAGTATCTTTTTCTAGTACATGTCAAGTATCTATTTTGAAGTCTTGATCGATTTTGGGGGTTGGGAAGGATCAGGTGATGGTTTTGGGTGTGATTTGATTTTCGTCTAGAACATCAAAAATCCTTCAGGATGCTCCAAAATGACTCATCTATATCTATAATGATAGATCTTGATTAGGAGTATCTTTTTCTAGTACATGTCAAGTATCTATTTTGAAGTCTTGATCGATTTTGGGGGTTGGGAAGGATCAGGTGATGGTTTTGGGTGTGATTTGATTTTCGTCTAGAACATCAAAAATCCTTCAGGATCCTCCAAAATGACTCATCTATATCTATAATGATAGATCTTGATTAGGAGTATCTTTTTCTAGTACATGTCAAGTATCTATTTTGAAGTCTTGATCGATTTTGGGGGTTGGGAAGGATCAGGTGATGGTTTTGGGTGTGATTTGATTTTCGTCTAGAATATCAAAAATCCTTCAGGATGCTCCAAAATGACTCATCTATATCTATAATTATAGATCTTGATTAGGAGTATCTTTTTCTAGTACATGTCAAGTATCTATTTTGAAGTCTTGATCGATTTTGGGGGTTGGGAAGGATCAGGTGATGGTTTTGGGTGTGATTTGATTTTCGTCTAGAACATCAAAAATCCTTCAGGATGCTCCAAAATGACTCATCTATATCTATAATGATAGATCTTGATTAGGAGTATCTTTTTCTAGTACATGTCAAGTATCTATTTTGAAGTCTTGATCGATTTTGGGGGTTGGGAAGGATGAGGTGATGGTTTTGGGTGTGATTTGATTTTCGTCTAGAACATCAAAAATCCTTCAGGATGCTCCAAAATGACTCATCTATATCTATAATGATAGATCTTGATTAGGAGTATCTTTTTCTAGTACATGTCAAGTATCTATTTTGAAGTCTTGATCGATTTTGGGGGTTGGGAAAGATCAGGTGATGGTTTTGGGTGTGATTTGATTTTCGTCTAGAACATCAAAAATCCTTCAGGATGCTCCAAAATGACTCATCTATATCTATAATGATAGATCTTGATTAGGAGTATCTTTTTCTAGTACATGTCAAGTATCTATTTTGAAGTCTTGATCGATTTTGGGGGTTGGGAAGGATCAGGTGATGGTTTTGGGTGTGATTTGATTTTCGTCTAGAACATCAAAAATCCTTCAGGATGCTCCAAAATGACTCATCTATATCTATAATGATAGATCTTGATTAGGAGTATCTTTTTCTAGTACATGTCAAGTATCTATTTTGAAGTCTTGATCGATTTTGGGGGTTGGGAAGGATCAGGTGATGGTTTTGGGTGTGATTTGATTTTCGTCTAGAATATCAAAAATCCTTGAGGATGCTCCAAAATGACTCATCTATATCTATAATTATAGATCTTGATTAGGAGTATCTTTTTCTAGTACATGTCAAGTATCTATTTTGAAGTCTTGATCGATTTTGGGGGTTGGGAAGGATCAGGTGATGGTTTTGGGTGTGATTTGATTTTCGTCTAGAACATCAAAAATCCTTCAGGATGCTCCAAAATGACTCATCTATATCTATAATGATAGATCTTGATTAGGAGTATCTTTTTCTAGTACATGTCAAGTATCTATTTTGAAGTCTTGATCGATTTTGGGGGTTGGGAAGGATGAGGTGATGGTTTTGGGTGTGATTTGATTTTCGTCTAGAACATCAAAAATCCTTCAGGATGCTCCAAAATGACTCATCTATATCTATAATGATAGATCTTGATTAGGAGTATCTTTTTCTAGTACATGTCAAGTATCTATTTTGAAGTCTTGATCGATTTTGGGGGTTGGGAAAGATCAGGTGATGGTTTTGGGTGTGATTTGATTTTCGTCTAGAACATCAAAAATCCTTCAGGATGCTCCAAAATGACTCATCTATATCTATAATGATAGATCTTGATTAGGAGTATCTTTTTCTAGTACATGTCAAGTATCTATTTTGAAGTCTTGATCGATTTTGGGGGTTGGGAAGGATCAGGTGATGGTTTTGGGTGTGATTTGATTTTCGTCTAGAACATCAAAAATCCTTCAGGATGCTCCAAAATGACTCATCTATATCTATAATGATAGATCTTGATTAGGAGTATCTTTTTCTAGTACATGTCAAGTATCTATTTTGAAGTCTTGATCGATTTTGGGGGTTGGGAAGGATCAGGTGATGGTTTTGGGTGTGATTTGATTTTCGTCTAGAACATCAAAAATCCTTCAGGATGCTCCAAAATGACTCATCTATATCTATAATGATAGATCTTGATTAGGAGTATCTTTTTCTAGTACATGTCAAGTATCTATTTTGAAGTCTTGATCGATTTTGGGGGTTGGGAAGGATCAGGTGATGGTTTTGGGTGTGATTTGATTTTCGTCTAGAACATCAAAAATCCTTCAGGATGCTCCAAAATGACTCATCTATATCTATAATGATAGATCTTGATTAGGAGTATCTTTTTCTAGTACATGTCAAGTATCTATTTTGAAGTCTTGATCGATTTTGGGGGTTGGGAAGGATCAGGTGTTCGTCTAGAACATCAAAAATCCTTCAGGATGCTCCAAAATGACTCATCTATATCTATAATGATAGATCTTGATTAGGAGTATCTTTTTCTAGTACATGTCAAGTATCTATTTTGAAGTCTTGATCAATTTTGGGGGTTGGGAAGGATCAGGTGATGGTTTTGGGTGTGATTTGATTTTCGTCTAGAATATCAAAAATCCTTCAGGATGCTCCAAAATGACTCATCTATATCTATAATTATAGATCTTGATTAGGAGTATCTTTTTCTAGTACATGTCAAGTATCTATTTTGAAGTCTTGATCGATTTTGGGGGTTGGGAAGGATCAGGTGATGGTTTTGGGTGTGATTTGATTTTCGTCTAGAACATCAAAAATCCTTCAGGATGCTCCAAAATGACTCATCTATATCTATAATGATAGATCTTGATTAGGAGTATCTTTTTCTAGTACATGTCAAGTATCTATTTTGAAGTCTTGATCGATTTTGGGGGTTGGGAAGGATGAGGTGATGGTTTTGGGTGTGATTTGATTTTCGTCTAGAACATCAAAAATCCTTCAGGATGCTCCAAAATGACTCATCTATATCTATAATGATAGATCTTGATTAGGAGTATCTTTTTCTAGTACATGTCAAGTATCTATTTTGAAGTCTTGATCGATTTTGGGGGTTGGGAAAGATCAGGTGATGGTTTTGGGTGTGATTTGATTTTCGTCTAGAACATCAAAAATCCTTCAGGATGCTCCAAAATGACTCATCTATATCTATAATGATAGATCTTGATTAGGAGTATCTTTTTCTAGTACATGTCAAGTATCTATTTTGAAGTCTTGATCGATTTTGGGGGTTGGGAAGGATCAGGTGATGGTTTTGGGTGTGATTTGATTTTCGTCTAGAACATCAAAAATCCTTCAGGATGCTCCAAAATGACTCATCTATATCTATAATGATAGATCTTGATTAGGAGTATCTTTTTCTAGTACATGTCAAGTATCTATTTTGAAGTCTTGATCGATTTTGGGGGTTGGGAAGGATCAGGTGATGGTTTTGGGTGTGATTTGATTTTCGTCTAGAACATCAAAAATCCTTCAGGATGCTCCAAAATGACTCATCTATATCTATAATGATAGATCTTGATTAGGAGTATCTTTTTCTAGTACATGTCAAGTATCTATTTTGAAGTCTTGATCGATTTTGGGGGTTGGGAAGGATCAGGTGATGGTTTTGGGTGTGATTTGATTTTCGTCTAGAACATCAAAAATCCTTCAGGATGCTCCAAAATGACTCATCTATATCTATAATGATAGATCTTGATTAGGAGTATCTTTTTCTAGTACATGTCAAGTATCTATTTTGAAGTCTTGATCGATTTTGGGGGTTGGGAAGGATCAGGTGATGGTTTTGGGTGTGATTTGATTTTCGTCTAGAACATCAAAAATCCTTCAGGATCCTCCAAAATGACTCATCTATATCTATAATGATAGATCTTGATTAGGAGTATCTTTTTCTAGTACATGTCAAGTATCTATTTTGAAGTCTTGATCGATTTTGGGGGTTGGGAAGGATCAGGTGATGGTTTTGGGTGTGATTTGATTTTCGTCTAGAACATCAAAAATCCTTCAGGATGCTCCAAAATGACTCATCTATATCTATAATGATAGATCTTGATTAGGAGTATCTTTTTCTAGTACATGTCAAGTATCTATTTTGAAGTCTTGATCGATTTTGGGGGTTGGGAAGGATAAGGTGATAGTTTTGGGTGTGATTTGATTTTTGTCTAGAACATCAAAAATCCTTCAGGATGCTCCAAAATGACTCATCTATATCTATAATGATAGATCTTGATTAGGAGTATCTTTTTCTAGTACATGTCAAGTATCTATTTTGAAGTCTTGATCGATTTTGGGGGTTGGGAAGGATCAGGTGATGGTTTTGGGTGTGATTTGATTTTCGTCTAGAACATCAAAAATCCTTCAGGATGCTCCAAAATGACTCATCTATATCTATAATGATAGATCTTGATTAGGAGTATCTTTTTCTAGTACATGTCAAGTATCTATTTTGAAGTCTTGATCGATTTTGGGGGTTGGGAAGGATCAGGTGATGGTTTTGGGTGTGATTTGATTTTCGTCTAGAACATCAAAAATCCTTCAGGATGCTCCAAAATGACTCATCTATATCTATAATGATAGATCTTGATTAGGAGTATCTTTTTCTAGTACATGTCAAGTATCTATTTTGAAGTCTTGATCGATTTTGGGGGTTGGGAAGGATCAGGTGATGGTTTTGGGTGTGATTTGATTTTCGTCTAGAACATCAAAAATCCTTCAGGATGCTCCAAAATGACTCATCTATATCTATAATGATAGATCTTGATTAGGAGTATCTTTTTCTAGTACATGTCAAGTATCTATTTTGAAGCCTTGATCGATTTTGGGGGTTGGGAAGGATCAGGTGATGGTTTTGGGTGTGATTTGATTTTCGTCTAGAACATCAAAAATCCTTCAGGATGCTCCAAAATGACTCATCTATATCTATAATGATAGATCTTGATTAGGAGTATCTTTTTCTAGTACATGTCAAGTATCTATTTTGAAGTCTTGATCGATTTTGGGGGTTGGGAAGGATCAGGTGATGGTTTTGGGTGTGATTTGATTTTCGTCTAGAACATCAAAAATCCTTCAGGATGCTCCAAAATGACTCATCTATATCTATAATGATAAATCTTGATTAGGAGTATCTTTTTCTAGTACATGTCAAGTATCTATTTTGAAGTCTTGATCGATTTTGGGGGTTGGGAAGGATCAGGTGATGGTTTTGGGTGTGATTTGATTTTCGTCTAGAACATCAAAAATCCTTCAGGATGCTCCAAAATGACTCATCTATATCTATAATGATAGATCTTGATTAGGAGTATCTTTTTCTAGTACATGTCAAGTATCTATTTTGAAGTCTTGATCGATTTTGGGGGTTGGGAAGGATCAGGTGATGGTTTTGGGTGTGATTTGATTTTCGTCTAGAACATCAAAAATCCTTCAGGATGCTCCAAAATGACTCATCTATATCTATAATGATAGATCTTGATTAGGAGTATCTTTTTCTAGTACATGTCAAGTATCTATTTTGAAGTCTTGATCGATTTTGGGGGTTGGGAAGGATCAGGTGATGGTTTTGGGTGTGATTTGATTTTCGTCTAGAACATCAAAAATCCTTCAGGATGCTCCAAAATGACTCATCTATATCTATAATGATAGATCTTGATTAGGAGTATCTTTTTCTAGTACATGTCAAGTATCTATTTTGAAGTCTTGATCGATTTTGGGGGTTGGGAAGAATCAGGTGATGGTTTTGGGTGTGATTTGATTTTCGTCTAGAACATCAAAAATCCTTCAGGATGCTCCAAAATGACTCATCTATATCTATAATGATAGATCTTGATTAGGAGTATCTTTTTCTAGTACATGTCAAGTATCTATTTTGAAGTCTTGATCGATTTTGGGGGTTGGGAAGGATCAGGTGATGGTTTTGGGTGTGATTTGATTTTCGTCTAGAACATCAAAAATCCTTCAGGATGCTCCAAAATGACTCATCTATATCTATAATGATAGATCTTGATTAGGAGTATCTTTTTCTAGTACATGTCAAGTATCTATTTTGAAGTCTTGATCGATTTTGGGGGTTGGGAAGGATCAGGTGATGGTTTTGGGTGTGATTTGATTTTCGTCTAGAACATCAAAAATCCTTCAGGATGCTCCAAAATGACTCATCTATATCTATAATGATAGATCTTGATTAGGAGTATCTTTTTCTAGTACATGTCAAGTATCTATTTTGAAGTCTTGATCGATTTTGGGGGTTGGGAAGGATCAGGTGATGGTTTTGGGTGTGATTTGATTTTCGTCTAGAACATCAAAAATCCTTCAGGATGCTCCAAAATGACTCATCTATATCTATAATGATAGATCTTGATTAGGAGTATCTTTTTCTAGTACATGTCAAGTATCTATTTTGAAGTCTTGATCGATTTTGGGGGTTGGGAAGGATCAGGTGATGGTTTTGGGTGTGATTTGATTTTCGTCTAGAACATCAAAAATCCTTCAGGATGCTCCAAAATGACTCATCTATATCTATAATGATAGATCTTGATTAGGAGTATCTTTTTCGAGTACATGTCAAGTATCTATTTTGAAGTCTTGATCGATTTTCGGGGTTGGGAAGGATCAGGTGATGGTTTTGGGTGTGATTTGATTTTCGTCTAGAACATCAAAAATCCTTCAGGATGCTCCAAAATGACTCATCTATATCTATAATGATAGATCTTGATTAGGAGTATCTTTTTCTAGTACATGTCAAGTATCTATTTTGAAGTCTTGATCGATTTTGGGGGTTGGGAAGGATCAGGTGATGGTTTTGGGTGTGATTTGATTTTCGTCTAGAACATCAAAAATCCTTCAGGATGCTCCAAAATGACTCATCTATATCTATAATGATAGATCTTGATTAGGAGTATCTTTTTCTAGTACATGTCAAGTATCTATTTTGAAGTCTTGATCGATTTTGGGGGTTGGGAAGGATCAGGTGATGGTTTTGGGTGTGATTTGATTTTCGTCTAGAACATCAAAAATCCTTCAGAATGCTCCAAAATGACTCATCTATATCTATAATGATAGATCTTGATTAGGAGTATCTTTTTCTAGTACATGTCAAGTATCTATTTTGAAGTCTTGATCGATTTTGGGGGTTGGGAAGGATCAGGTGATGGTTTTGGGTGTGATTTGATTTTCGTCTAGAACATCAAAAATCCTTCAGGATGCTCCAAAATGACTCATCTATATCTATAATGATAGATCTTGATTAGGAGAATCTTTTTCTAGTACATGTCAAGTATCTATTTTGAAGTCTTGATCGATTTTGGGGGTTGGGAAGGATCAGGTGATGGTTTTGGGTGTGATTTGATTTTCGTCTAGAACATCAAAAATCCTTCAGGATGCTCCAAAATGACTCATCTATATCTATAATGATAGATCTTGATTAGGAGTATCTTTTTCTAGTACATGTCAAGTATCTATTTTGAAGTCTTGATCGATTTTGGGGGTTGGGAAGGATCAGGTGATGGTTTTGGGTGTGATTTGATTTTCGTCTAGAACATCAAAAATCCTTCAGGATGCTCCAAAATGACTCATCTATATCTATAATGATAGATCTTGATTAGGAGTATCTTTTTCTAGTACATGTCAAGTATCTATTTTGAAGTCTTGATCGATTTTGGGGGTTGGGAAGGATCAGGTGATGGTTTTGGGTGTGATTTGATTTTCGTCTAGAACATCAAAAATCCTTCAGGATGCTCCAAAATGACTCATCTATATCTATAATGATAGATCTTGATTAGGAGTATCTTTTTCTAGTACATGTCAAGTATCTATTTTGAAGTCTTGATCGATTTTGGGGGTTGGGAAGGATCAGGTGATGGTTTTGGGTGTGATTTGATTTTCGTCTAGAACATCAAAAATCCTTCAGGATGCTCCAAAATGACTCATCTATATCTATAATAATAGATCTTGATTAGGAGTATCTTTTTCTAGTACATGTCAAGTATCTATTTTGAAGTCTTGATCGATTTTGGGGGTTGGGAAGGATCAGGTGATGGTTTTGGGTGTGATTTGATTTTCGTCTAGAACATCAAAAATCCTTCAGGATGCTCCAAAATGACTCATCTATATCTATAATTATAGATCTTGATTAGGAGTATCTTTTTCTAGTACATGTCAAGTATCTATTTTGAAGTCTTGATCGATTTTGGGGGTTGGGAAGGATCAGGTGATGGTTTTGGGTGTGATTTGATTTTCGTCTAGAACATCAAAAATCCTTCAGGATGCTCCAAAATGACTCATCTATATCTATAATGATAGATCTTGATTAGGAGTATCTTTTTCTAGTACATGTCAAGTATCTATTTTGAAGTCTTGATCGATTTTGGGGGTTGGGAAGGATCAGGTGATGGTTTTGGGTGTGATTTGATTTTCGTCTAGAACATCAAAAATCCTTCAGGATGCTCCAAAATGACTCATCTATATCTATAATGATAGATCTTGATTAGGAGTATCTTTTTCTAGTACATGTCAAGTATCTATTTTGAAGTCTTGATCGGTTTGGGGGTTAGGAAGGATCAGGTGATGGTTTTGGGTGTGATTTGATTTTCGTCTAGAACATCAAAAATCCTTCAGGATGCTCCAAAATGACTCATCTATATCTATAAGGATAGATCTTGATTAGGAGTATCTTTTTCTAGTACATGTCAAGTATCTATTTTGAAGTCTTAAACGATTTTGGGGGTTGGGAAGGATCAGGTGATGGTTTTGGGTGTGATTTGATTTTCGTCTAGAACATCAAAAATCCTTCAGGATGCTCCAAAATGACTCATCTATATCTATAATGATAGATCTTGATTAGGAGTATCTTTTTCTAGTACATGTCAAGTATCTATTTTGAAGTCTTGATCGATTTTGGGGGTTGGGAAGGATCAGGTGATGGTTTTGGGTGTGATTTGATTTTCGTCTAGAACATCAAAAATCCTTCAGGATGCTCCAAAATGACTCATCTATATCTATAATGATAGATCTTGATTAGGAGTATCTTTTTCTAGTACATGTCAAGTATCTATTTTGAAGTCTTGATCGATTTTGGGGGTTGGGAAGGATCAGGTGATGGTTTTGGGTGTGATTTGATTTTCGTCTAGAACATCAAAAATCCTTCAGGATGCTCCAAAATGACTCATCTATATCTATAATGATAGATCTTGATTAGGAGTATCTTTTTCTAGTACATGTCAAGTATCTATTTTGAAGTCTTGATCGATTTTGGGGGTTGGGAAGGATCAGGTGATGGTTTTGGGTGTGATTTGATTTTCGTCTAGAACATCAAAAATCCTTCAGGATGCTCCAAAATGACTCATCTATATCTATAATGATAGATCTTGATTAGGAGTATCTTTTTCTAGTACATGTCAAGTATCTATTTTGAAGTCTTGATCGATTTTGGGGGTTGGGAAGGATCAGGTGATGGTTTTGGGTGTGATTTGATTTTCGTCTTAGAACATCAAAAATCCTTCAGGATGCTCCAAAATGACTCATCTATATCTATAATGATAGATCTTGATTAGGAGTATCTTTTTCTAGTACATGTCAAGTATCTATTTTGAAGTCTTGATCGATTTTGGGGGTTGGGAAGGATCAGGTGATGGTTTTGGGTGTGATTTGATTTTCGTCTAGAACATCAAAAATCCTTCAGGATGCTCCAAAATGACTCATCTATATCTATAATGATAGATCTTGATTAGGAGTATCTTTTTCTAGTACATGTCAAGTATCTATTTTGAAGTCTTGATCGATTTTGGGGGTTGGGAAGGATCAGGTGATGGTTTTGGGTGTGATTTGATTTTCGTCTAGAACATCAAAAATCCTTCAGGATGCTCCAAAATGACTCATCTATATCTATAATGATAGATCTTGATTAGGAGTATCTTTTTCTAGTACATGTCAAGTATCTATTTTGAAGTCTTGATCGATTTTGGGGGTTGGGAAGGATCAGGTGATGGTTTTGGGTGTGATTTGATTTTCGTCTAGGACATCAAAAATCCTTCAGGATGCTCCAAAATGACTCATCTATATCTATAATGATAGATCTTGATTAGGAGTATCTTTTTCTAGTACATGTCAAGTATCTATTTTGAAGTCTTGATCGATTTTGGGGGTTGGGAAGGATCAGGTGATGGTTTTGGGTGTGATTTGATTTTCGTCTAGAACATCAAAAATCCTTCAGGATGCTCCAAAATGACTCATCTATATCTATAATGATAGATCTTGATTAGGAGTATCTTTTTCTAGTACATGTCAAGTATCTATTTTGAAGTCTTGATCGATTTTGGGGGTTGGGAAGGATCAGGTGATGGTTTTGGGTGTGATTTGATTTTCGTCTAGAACATCAAAAATCCTTCAGGATGCTCCAAAATGACTCATCTATATCTATAATGATAGATCTTGATTAGGAGTATCTTTTTCTAGTACATGTCAAGTATCTATTTTGAAGTCTTGATCGATTTTGGGGGTTGGGAAAGATCAGGTGATGGTTTTGGGTGTGATTTGATTTTCGTCTAGAACATCAAAAATCCTTCAGGATGCTCCAAAATGACTCATCTATATCTATAATGATAGATCTTGATTAGGAGTATCTTTTTCTAGTACATGTCAAGTATCTGTTTTGAAGTCTTGATCGATTTTGGGGGTTGGGAAGGATCAGGTGATGGTTTTGGGTGTGATTTTATTTTCGTCTAGAACATCAAAAATCCTTCAGGATGCTCCAAAATGACTCATCTATATCTATAATGATAGATCTTGATTAGGAGTATCTTTTTCTAGTACATGTCAAGTATCTATTTTGAAGTCTTGATCGATTTTGGGGGTTGGGAAGGATCAGGTGATGGTTTTGGGTGTGATTTGATTTTCGTCTAGAACATCAAAAATCCTTCAGGATGCTCCAAAATGACTCATCTATATCTATAATGATAGATCTTGATTAGGAGTATCTTTTTCTAGTACATGTCAAGTATCTATTTTGAAGTCTTGATCGATTTTGGGGGTTGGGAAGGATCAGGTGATGGTTTTGGGTGTGATTTGATTTTCGTCTAGAACATCAAAAATCCTTCAGGATGCTCCAAAATGACTCATCTATATCTATAATGATAGATCTTGATTAGGAGTATCTTTTTCTAGTACATGTCAAGTATCTATTTTGAAGTCTTGATCGATTTTGGGGGTTGGGAAGGATCAGGTGATGGTTTTGGGTGTGATTTGATTTTCGTCTAGAACATCAAAAATCCTTCAGGATGCTCCAAAATGACTCATCTATATCTATAATGATAGATCTTGATTAGGAGTATCTTTTTCTAGTACATGTCAAGTATCTATTTTGAAGTCTTGATCGATTTTGGGGGTTGGGAAGGATCAGGTGATGGTTTTGGGTGTGATTTGATTTTCGTCTAGAACATCAAAAATCCTTCAGGATGCTCCAAAATGACTCATCTATATCTATAATGATAGATCTTGATTAGGAGTATCTTTTTCTAGTACATGTCAAGTATCTATTTTGAAGTCTTGATCGATTTTGGGGGTTGGGAAGGATCAGGTGATGGTTTTGGGTGTGATTTGATTTTCGTCTAGAACATCAAAAATCCTTCAGGATGCTCCAAAATGACTCATCTATATCTATAATTATAGATCTTGATTAGGAGTATCTTTTTCTAGTACATGTCAAGTATCTATTTTGAAGTCTTGATCGATTTTGGGGGTTGGGAAGGATCAGGTGATGGTTTTGGGTGTGATTTGATTTTCGTCTAGAACATCAAAAATCCTTCAGGATGCTCCAAAATGACTCATCTATATCTATAATGATAGATCTTGATTAGGAGTATCTTTTTCTAGTACATGTCAAGTATCTATTTTGAAGTCTTGATCGATTTTGGGGGTTGGGAAGGATCAGGTGATGGTTTTGGGTGTGATTTGATTTTCGTCTAGAACATCAAAAATCCTTCAGGATGCTCCAAAATGACTCATCTATATCTATAATGATAGATCTTGATTAGGAGTATCTTTTTCTAGTACATGTCAAGTATCTATTTTGAAGTCTTGATCGATTTTGGGGGTTGGGAAGGATCAGGTGATGGTTTTGGGTGTGATTTGATTTTCGTCCAGAACATCAAAAATCCTTCAGGATGCTCCAAAATGACTCATCTATATCTATAATGATAGATCTTGATTAGGAGTATCTTTTTCTAGTACATGTCAAGTATCTATTTTGAAGTCTTGATCGATTTTGGGGGTTGGGAAGGATCAGGTGATGGTTTTGGGTGTGATTTGATTTTCGTCTAGAACATCAAAAATCCTTCAGGATGCTCCAAAATGACTCATCTATATCTATAATGATAGATCTTGATTAGGAGTATCTTTTTCTAGTACATGTCAAGTATCTATTTTGAAGTCTTGATCGATTTTGGGGGTTGGGAAGGATCAGGTGATGGTTTTGGGTGTGATTTGATTTTCGTCTAGAACATCAAAAATCCTTCAGGATGCTCCAAAATGACTCATCTATATCTATAATGATAGATCTTGATTAGGAGTATCTTTTTCTATTACATGTCAAGTATCTATTTTGAAGTCTTGATCAATTTTGGGGGTTGGGAAGAATCAGGTGATGGTTTTGGGTGTGATTTGATTTTCGTCTAGAACATCAAAAATCCTTCAGGATGCTCCAAAATGACTCATCTATATCTATAATGATAGATCTTCATTAGGAGTATCTTTTTCTAGTACATGTCAAGTATCTATTTTGAAGTCTTGATCGATTTTGGGGGTTGGGAAGGATCAGGTGATGGTTTTGGGTGTGATTTGATTTTCGTCTAGAACATCAAAAATCCTTCAAGATGCTCCAAAATGACTCATCTATATCTATAATGATAGATCTTGATTAGGAGTATCTTTTTCTAGTACATGTCAAGTATCTATTTTGAAGTCTTGATCGATTTTGGGGGTTGGGAAGGATCAGGTGATGGTTTTGGGTGTGATTTGATTTTCGTCTAGAACATCAAAAAGCCTTCAGGATGCTCCAAAATGACTCATCTATATCTATAATGATAGATCTTGATTAGAAGTATCTTTTTCTAGTACATGTCAAGTATCTATTTTGAAGTCTTGATCGATTTTGGGGGTTGGGAAGGATCAGGTGATGGTTTTGGGTGTGATTTGATTTTCGTCTAGAACATCAAAAATCCTTCAGGATGCTCCAAAATGACTCATCTATATCTATAATGATAGATCTTGATTAGGAGTATCTTTTTCTAGTACATGTCAAGTATCTATTTTGAAGTCTTGATCGATTTTGGGGGTTGGGAAGGATCAGGTGATGGTTTTGGGTGTGATTTGATTTTCGTCTAGAACATCAAAAATCCTTAAGGATGCTCCAAAATGACTCATCTATATCTAGATGTATAATGATAGATCTTGATTAGGAGTATCTTTTTCTAGTACATGTCAAGTATCTATTTTGAAGTCTTGATCGATTTTGGGGGTTGGGAAGGATCAGGTGATGGTTTTGGGTGTGATTTGATTTTCGTCTAGAACATCAAAAATCCTTCAGGATGCTCCAAAATGACTCATCTATATCTATAATGATAGATCTTGATTAGGAGTATCTTTTTCTAGTACATGTCAAGTATCTATTTTGAAGTCTTGATCGATTTTGGGGGTTGGGAAGGATCAGGTGATGGTTTTGGGTGTGATTTGATTTTCGTCTAGAACATCAAAAATCCTTCAGGATGCTCCAAAATGACTCATCTATATCTATAATGATAGATCTTGATTAGGAGTATCTTTTTCTAGTACATGTCAAGTATCTATTTTGAAGTCTTGATCGATTTTGGGGGTTGGGAAGGATCAGGTGATGGTTTTGGGTGTGATTTGATTTTCGTCTAGAACATCAAAAATCCTTACGGATGCTCCAAAATGACTCATCTATATCTAGATGTATAATGATAGATCTTGATTAGGAGTATCTTTTTCTAGTACATGTCAAGTATCTATTTTGAAGTCTTGATCGATTTTGGGGGTTGGGAAGGATCAGGTGATGGTTTTGGGTGTGATTTGATTTTCGTCTAGAACATCAAAAATCCTTCAGGATGCTCCAAAATGACTCATCTATATCTATAATGATAGATCTTGATTAGGAGTATCTTTTTCTAGTACATGTCAAGTATCTATTTTGAAGTCTTGATCGATTTTGGGGGTTGGGAAGGATCAGGTGATGGTTTTGGGTGTGATTTGATTTTCGTCTAGAACATCAAAAATCCTTCAGGATGCTCCAAAATGACTCATCTTTATCTATAATGATAAATCTTGATTAGGAGTATCTTTTTCTAGTACATGTCAAGTATCTATTTTGAAGTCTTGATCGATTTTGGGGGTTGGGAAGGATCAGGTGATGGTTTTGGGTGTGATTTGATTTTCGTCTAGAACATCAAAAATCCTTCAGGATGCTCCAAAATGACTCATCTATATCTATAATGATAGATCTTGATTAGGAGTATCTTTTTCTAGTACATGTCAAGTATCTATTTTGAAGTCTTGATCGATTTTGGGGGTTGGGAAGGATCAGGTGATGGTTTTGGGTGTGATTTGATTTTCGTCTAGAACATCAAAAATCCTTCAGGATGCTCCAAAATGACTCATCTATATCTATAATGATAGATCTTGATTATGAGTATCTTTTTCTAGTACATGTCAAGTATCTATTTTGAAGTCTTGATCGATTTTGGGGGTTGGGAAGGATCAGGTGATGGTTTTGGGTGTGATTTGATTTTCGTCTAGAACATCAAAAATCCTTCAGGATGCTCCAAAATGACTCATCTATATCTATAATGATAGATCTTGATTAGGAGTATCTTTTTCTAGTACATGTCAAGTATCTATTTTGAAGTCTTGATCGATTTTGGGGGTTGGGAAGGATCAGGTGATGGTTTTGGGTGTGATTTGATTTTCGTCTAGAACATCAAAAATCCTTCAGGATGCTCCAAAATGACTCATCTATATCTATAATGATAGATCTTGATTAGGAGTATCTTTTTCTAGTACATGTCAAGTATCTATTTTGAAGTCTTGATCGATTTTGGGGGTTGGGAAGGATCAGGTGATGGTTTTGGGTGTGATTTGATTTTCGTCTAGAACATCAAAAATCCTTCAGGATGCTCCAAAATGACTCATCTATATCTATAATGATAGATCTTGATTAGGAGTATCTTTTTCTAGTACATGTCAAGTATCTATTTTGAAGCCTTGATCGATTTTGGGGGTTGGGAAGGATCAGGTGATGGTTTTGGGTGTGATTTGATTTTCGTCTAGAACATCAAAAATCCTTCAGGATGCTCCAAAATGACTCATCTATATCTATAATGATAGATCTTGATTAGGAGTATCTTTTTCTAGTACATGTCAAGTATCTATTTTGAAGTCTTGATCGATTTTGGGGGTTGGGAAGGATCAGGTGATGGTTTTGGGTGTGATTTGATTTTCGTCTAGAACATCAAAAATCCTTCAGGATGCTCCAAAATGACTCATCTATATCTATAATGATAGATCTTGATTAGGAGTATCTTTTTCTAGTACATGTCAAGTATCTATTTTGAAGTCTTGATCGATTTTGGGGGTTGGGAAGGATCAGGTGATGGTTTTGGGTGTGATTTTATTTTCGTCTAGAACATCAAAAATCCTTCAGGATGCTCCAAAATGACTCATCTATATCTATAATGATAGATCTTGATTAGGAGTATCTTTTTCTAGTACATGTCAAGTATCTATTTTGAAGTCTTGATCGATTTTGGGGGTTGGGAAGGATCAGGTGATGGTTTTGGGTGTGATTTGATTTTCGTCTAGAACATCAAAAATCCTTCAGGATGCTCCAAAATGACTCATCTATATCTATAATGATAGATCTTGATTAGGAGTATCTTTTTCTAGTACATGTCAAGTATCTATTTTGAAGTCTTGATCGATTTTGGGGGTTGGGAAGGATCAGGTGATGGTTTTGGGTGTGATTTGATTTTCGTCTAGAACATCAAAAATCCTTCAGGATGCTCCAAAATGACTCATCTATATCTATAATGATAGATCTTGATTAGGAGTATCTTTTTCTAGTACATGTCAAGTATCTATTTTGAAGTCTTGATCGATTTTGGGGGTTGGGAAGGATCAGGTGATGGTTTTGGGTGTGATTTGATTTTCGTCTAGAACATCAAAAATCCTTCAGGATGCTCCAAAATGACTCATCTATATCTATAATGATAGATCTTGATTAGGAGTATCTTTTTCTAGTACATGTCAAGTATCTATTTTGAAGTCTTGATCGATTTTGGGGGTTGGGAAGGATCAGGTGATGGTTTTGGGTGTGATTTGATTTTCGTCTAGAACATCAAAAATCCTTCAGGATGCTCCAAAATGACTCATCTATATCTATAATGATAGATCTTGATTAGGAGTATCTTTTTCTAGTACATGTCAAGTATCTATTTTGAAGTCTTGATCGATTTTGGGGGTTGGGAAGGATCAGGTGATGGTTTTGGGTGTGATTTGATTTTCGTCTAGAACATCAAAAATCCTTCAGGATGCTCCAAAATGACTCATCTATATCTATAATGATAGATCTTGATTAGGAGTATCTTTTTCTATTACATGTCAAGTATCTATTTTGAAGTCTTGATCGATTTTGGGGGTTGGGAAGGATCAGGTGATGGTTTTGGGTGTGATTTGATTTTCGTCTAGAACATCAAAAATCCTTCAGGATGCTCCAAAATGACTCATCTATATCTATAATGATAGATCTTGATTAGGAGTATCTTTTTCTAGTACATGTCAAGTATCTATTTTGAAGTCTTGATCGATTTTGGGGGTTGGGAAGGATCAGGTGATGGTTTTGGGTGTGATTTGATTTTCGTCTAGAACATCAAAAATCCTTACGGATGCTCCAAAATGACTCATCTATATTTAGATGTATAATGATAGATCTTGATTAGGAGTATCTTTTTCTAGTACATGTCAAGTATCTATTTTGAAGTCTTGATCGATTTTGGGGGTTGGGAAGGATCAGGTGATGGTTTTGGGTGTGATTTGATTTTCGTCTAGAACATCAAAAATCCTTCAGGATGCTCCAAAATGACTCATCTATATCTATAATGATAGATCTTGATTAGGAGTATCTTTTTCTAGTACATGTCAAGTATCTATTTTGATGTCTTGATCGATTTTGGGGGTTGGGAAGGATCAGGTGATGGTTTTGGGTGTGATTTGATTTTCGTCTAGAACATCAAAAATCCTTCAGGATGCTCCAAAATGACTCATCTTTATCTATAATGATAAATCTTGATTAGGAGTATCTTTTTCTAGTACATGTCAAGTATCTATTTTGAAGTCTTGATCGATTTTGGGGGTTGGGAAGGATCAGGTGATGGTTTTGGGTGTGATTTGATTTTCGTCTAGAACATCAAAAATCCTTCAGGATGCTCCAAAATGACTCATCTATATCTATAATGATAGATCTTGATTAGGAGTATCTTTTTCTAGTACATGTCAAGTATCTATTTTGAAGTCTTGATCGATTTTGGGGGTTGGGAAGGATCAGGTGATGGTTTTGGGTGTGATTTGATTTTCGTCTAGAACATCAAAAATCCTTCAGGATGCTCCAAAATGACTCATCTATATCTATAATGATAGATCTTGATTATGAGTATCTTTTTCTAGTACATGTCAAGTATCTATTTTGAAGTCTTGATCGATTTTGGGGGTTGGGAAGGATCAGGTGATGGTTTTGGGTGTGATTTGATTTTCGTCTAGAACATCAAAAATCCTTCAGGATGCTCCAAAATGACTCATCTATATCTATAATGATAGATCTTGATTAGGAGTATCTTTTTCTAGTACATGTCAAGTATCTATTTTGAAGTCTTGATCGATTTTGGGGGTTGGGAAGGATCAGGTGATGGTTTTGGGTGTGATTTGATTTTCGTCTAGAACATCAAAAATCCTTCAGGATGCTCCAAAATGACTCATCTATATCTATAATGATAGATCTTGTATCTTTTTCTAGTACATGTCAAGTATCTATTTTGAAGTCTTGATCGATTTTGGGGGTTGGGAAGGATCAGGTGATGGTTTTGGGTGTGATTTGATTTTCGTCTAGAACATCAAAAATCCTTCAGGATGCTCCAAAATGACTCATCTATATCTATAATGATAGATCTTGATTAGGAGTATCTTTTTCTAGTACATGTCAAGTATCTATTTTGAAGCCTTGATCGATTTTGGGGGTTGGGAAGGATCAGGTGATGGTTTTGGGTGTGATTTGATTTTCGTCTAGAACATCAAAAATCCTTCAGGATGCTCCAAAATGACTCATCTATATCTATAATGATAGATCTTGATTAGGAGTATCTTTTTCTAGTACATGTCAAGTATCTATTTTGAAGTCTTGATCGATTTTGGGGGTTGGGAAGGATCAGGTGATGGTTTTGGGTGTGATTTGATTTTCGTCTAGAACATCAAAAATCCTTCAGGATGCTCCAAAATGACTCATCTATATCTATAATGATAGATCTTGATTAGGAGTATCTTTTTCTAGTACATGTCAAGTATCTATTTTGAAGTCTTGATCGATTTTGGGGGTTGGGAAGGATCAGGTGATGGTTTTGGGTGTGATTTTATTTTCGTCTAGAACATCAAAAATCCTTCAGGATGCTCCAAAATGACTCATCTATATCTATAATGATAGATCTTGATTAGGAGTATCTTTTTCTAGTACATGTCAAGTATCTATTTTGAAGTCTTGATCGATTTTGGGGGTTGGGAAGGATCAGGTGATGGTTTTGGGTGTGATTTGATTTTCGTCTAGAACATCAAAAATCCTTCAGGATGCTCCAAAATGACTCATCTATATCTATAATGATAGATCTTGATTAGGAGTATCTTTTTCTAGTACATGTCAAGTATCTATTTTGAAGTCTTGATCGATTTTGGGGGTTGGGAAGGATCAGGTGATGGTTTTGGGTGTGATTTGATTTTCGTCTAGAACATCAAAAATCCTTCAGGATGCTCCAAAATGACTCATCTATATCTATAATGATAGATCTTGATTAGGAGTATCTTTTTCTAGTACATGTCAAGTATCTATTTTGAAGTCTTGATCGATTTTGGGGGTTGGGAAGGATCAGGTGATGGTTTTGGGTGTGATTTGATTTTCGTCTAGAACATCAAAAATCCTTCAGGATGCTCCAAAATGACTCATCTATATCTATAATGATAGATCTTGATTAGGAGTATCTTTTTCTAGTACATGTCAAGTATCTATTTTGAAGTCTTGATCGATTTTGGGGGTTGGGAAGGATCAGGTGATGGTTTTGGGTGTGATTTGATTTTCGTCTAGAACATCAAAAATCCTTCAGGATGCTCCAAAATGACTCATCTATATCTATAATGATAGATCTTGATTAGGAGTATCTTTTTCTAGTACATGTCAAGTATCTATTTTGAAGTCTTGATCGATTTTGGGGGTTGGGAAGGATCAGGTGATGGTTTTGGGTGTGATTTGATTTTCGTCTAGAACATCAAAAATCCTTCAGGATGCTCCAAAATGACTCATCTATATCTATAATGATAGATCTTGATTAGGAGTATCTTTTTCTATTACATGTCAAGTATCTATTTTGAAGTCTTGATCGATTTTGGGGGTTGGGAAGGATCAGGTGATGGTTTTGGGTGTGATTTGATTTTCGTCTAGAACATCAAAAATCCTTCAGGATGCTCCAAAATGACTCATCTATATCTATAATGATAGATCTTGATTAGGAGTATCTTTTTCTAGTACATGTCAAGTATCTATTTTGAAGTCTTGATCGATTTTGGGGGTTGGGAAGGATCAGGTGATGGTTTTGGGTGTGATTTGATTTTCGTCTAGAACATCAAAAATCCTTCAGGATGCTCCAAAATGACTCATCTATATCTATAATGATAGATCTTGATTAGGAGTATCTTTTTCTAGTACATGTCAAGTATCTATTTTGAAGTCTTGATCGATTTTGGGGGTTGGGAAGGATCAGGTGATGGTTTTGGGTGTGATTTGATTTTCGTCTAGAACATCAAAAATCCTTCAGGATGCTCCAAAATGACTCATCTATATCTATAATGATAGATCTTGATTAGGAGTATCTTTTTCTAGTACATGTCAAGTATCTATTTTGAAGTCTTGATCGATTTTGGGGGTTGGGAAGGATCAGGTGATGGTTTTGGGTGTGATTTGATTTTCGTCTAGAACATCAAAAATCCTTCAGGATGCTCCAAAATGACTCATCTATATCTATAATGATAGATCTTGATTAGGAGTATCTTTTTCTAGTACATGTCAAGTATCTATTTTGAAGTCTTGATCGATTTTGGGGGTTGGGAAGGATCAGGTGATGGTTTTGGGTGTGATTTGATTTTCGTCTAGAACATCAAAAATCCTTCAGGATGCTCCAAAATGACTCATCTATATCTATAATGATAGATCTTGATTAGGAGTATCTTTTTCTAGTACATGTCAAGTATCTATTTTGAAGTCTTGATCGATTTTGGGGGTTGGGAAGGATCAGGTGATGGTTTTGGGTGTGATTTGATTTTCGTCTAGAACATCAAAAATCCTTCAGGATGCTCCAAAATGACTCATCTATATCTATAATGATAGATCTTGATTAGGAGTACCTTTTTCTAGTACATGTCAAGTATCTATTTTGAAGTCTTGATCGATTTTGGGGGTTGGGAAGGATCAGGTGATGGTTTTGGGTGTGATTTGATTTTCGTCTAGAACATCAAAAATCCTTCAGGATGCTCAAAAATGACTCATCTATATCTATAATGATAGATCTTGATTAGGAGTATCTTTTTCTAGTACATGTCAAGTATCTATTTTGAAGTCTTGATCGATTTTGGGGGTTGGGAAGGATCAGGTGATGGTTTTGGGTGTGATTTGATTTTCGTCTAGAACATCAAAAATCCTTCAGGATGCTCCAAAATGACTCATCTATATCTATAATGATAGATCTTGATTAGGAGTATCTTTTTCTAGTACATGTCAAGTATCTATTTTGAAGTCTTGATCGATTTTGGGGGTTGGGAAGGATCAGGTGATGGTTTTGGGTGTGATTTGATTTTCGTCTAGAACATCAAAAATCCTTCAGGATGCTCCAAAATGACTCATCTATATCTATAATGATAGATCTTGATTAGGAGTATCTTTTTCTAGTACATGTCAAGTATCTATTTTGAAGTCTTGATCGATTTTGGGGGTTGGGAAGGATCAGGTGATGGTTTTGGGTGTGATTTGATTTTCGTCTAGAACATCAAAAATCCTTCAGGATGCTCCAAAATGACTCATCTATATCTATAATGATAGATCTTGATTAGGAGTATCTTTTTCTAGTACATGTCAAGTATCTATTTTGAAGTCTTGATCGATTTTGGGGGTTGGGAAGGATCAGGTGATGGTTTTGGGTGTGATTTGATTTTCGTCTAGAACATCAAAAATCCTTCAGGATGCTCCAAAATGACTCATCTATATCTATAATGATAGATCTTGATTAGGAGTATCTTTTTCTAGTACATGTCAAGTATCTATTTTGAAGTCTTGATCGATTTTGGGGGTTGGGAAGGATCAGGTGATGGTTTTGGGTGTGATTTGATTTTCGTCTAGAACATCAAAAATCCTTCAGGATGCTCCAAAATGACTCATCTATATCTATAATGATAGATCTTGATTAGGAGTATCTTTTTCTAGTACATGTCAAGTATCTATTTTGAAGTCTTGATCGATTTTGGGGGTTGGGAAGGATCAGGTGATGGTTTTGGGTGTGATTTGATTTTCGTCTAGAACATCAAAAATCCTTCAGGATGCTCCAAAATGACTCATCTATATCTATAATGATAGATCTTGATTAGGAGTATCTTTTTCTAGTACATGTCAAGTATCTATTTTGAAGTCTTGATCGATTTTGGGGGTTGGGAAGGATCAGGTGATGGTTTTGGGTGTGATTTGATTTTCGTCTAGAACATCAAAAATCCTTCAGGATGCTCCAAAATGACTCATCTATATCTATAATGATAGATCTTGATTAGGAGTATCTTTTTCTAGTACATGTCAAGTATCTATTTTGAAGTCTTGATCGATTTTGGGGGTTGGGAAGGATCAGGTGATGGTTTTGGGTGTGATTTGATTTTCGTCTAGAACATCAAAAATCCTTCAGGATGCTCCAAAATGACTCATCTATATCTATAATGATAGATCTTGATTAGGAGTATCTTTTTCTAGTACATGTCAAGTATCTATTTTGAAGTCTTGATCGATTTTGGGGGTTGGGAAGGATCAGGTGATGGTTTTGGGTGTGATTTGATTTTCGTCTAGAACATCAAAAATCCTTCAGGATGCTCCAAAATGACTCATCTATATCTATAATGATAGATCTTGATTAGGAGTATCTTTTTCTAGTACATGTCAAGTATCTATTTTGAAGTCTTGATCGATTTTGGGGGTTGGGAAGGATCAGGTGATGGTTTTGGGTGTGATTTGATTTTCGTCTAGAACATCAAAAATCCTTCAGGATGCTCCAAAATGACTCATCTATATCTATAATGATAGATCTTGATTAGGAGTATCTTTTTCTAGTACATGTCAAGTATCTATTTTGAAGTCTTGATCGATTTTGGGGGTTGGGAAGGATCAGGTGATGGTTTTGGGTGTGATTTGATTTTCGTCTAGAACATTAAAAATCCTTCAGGATGCTCCAAAATGACTCATCTATATCTATAATGATAGATCTTGATTAGGAGTATCTTTTTCTAGTACATGTCAAGTATCTATTTTGAAGTCTTGATCGATTTTGGGGGTTGGGAAGGATCAGGTGATGGTTTTGGGTGTGATTTGATTTTCGTCTAGAACATCAAAAATCCTTCAGGATGCTCCAAAATGACTCATCTATATCTATAATGATAGATCTTGATTAGGAGTATCTTTTTCTAGTACATGTCAAGTATCTATTTTGAAGTCTTGATCGATTTTGGGGGTTGGGAAGGATCAGGTGATGGTTTTGGGTGTGATTTGATTTTCGTCTAGAACATCAAAAATCCTTCAGGATGCTCCAAAATGACTCATCTATATCTATAATGATAGATCTTGATTAGGAGTATCTTTTTCTAGTACATGTCAAGTATCTATTTTGAAGTCTTGATCGATTTTGGGGGTTGGGAAGGATCAGGTGATGGTTTTGGGTGTGATTTGATTTTCGTCTAGAACATCAAAAATCCTTCAGGATGCTCCAAAATGACTCATCTATATCTATAATGATAGATCTTGATTAGGAGTATCTTTTTCTAGTACATGTCAAGTATCTATTTTGAAGACTTGATCGATTTTGGGGGTTGGGAAGGATCAGGTGATGGTTTTGGGTGTGATTTGATTTTCGTCTAGAACATCAAAAATCCTTCAGGATGCTCCAAAATGACTCATCTATATCTATAATGATAGATCTTGATTAGGAGTATCTTTTTCTAGTACATGTCAAGTATCTATTTTGAAGTCTTGATCGATTTTGAGGGTTGGGAAGGATCAGGTGATGGTTTTGGGTGTGATTTGATTTTCGTCTAGAACATCAAAAATCCTTCAGGATGCTCCAAAATGACTCATCTATATCTATAATGATAGATCTTGATTAGGAGTATCTTTTTCTAGTACATGTCAAGTATCTATTTTGAAGTCTTGATCGATTTTGGGGGTTGGGAAGGATCAGGTGATGGTTTTGGGTGTGATTTGATTTTCGTCTAGAACATCAAAAATCCTTCAGGATGCTCCAAAATGACTCATCTATATCTATAATGATAGATCTTGATTAGGAGTATCTTTTTCTAGTACATGTCAAGTATCTATTTTGAAGTCTTGATCGATTTTGGGGGTTGGGAAGGATCAGGTGATGGTTTTGGGTGTGATTTGATTTTCGTCTAGAACATCAAAAATCCTTCAGGATGCTCCAAAATGACTCATCTATATCTATAATGATAGATCTTGATTAGGAGTATCTTTTTCTAGTACATGTCAAGTATCTATTTTGAAGTCTTGATCGATTTTGGGGGTTGGGAAGGATCAGGTGATGGTTTTGGGTGTGATTTGATTTTCGTCTAGAACATCAAAAATCCTTCAGGATGCTCCAAAATGACTCATCTATATCTATAATGATAGATCTTGATTAGGAGTATCTTTTTCTAGTACATGTCAAGTATCTATTTTGAAGTCTTGATCGATTTTGGGGGTTGGGAAGGATCAGGTGATGGTTTTGGGTGTGATTTGATTTTCGTCTAGAACATCAAAAATCCTTCAGGATGCTCCAAAATGACTCATCTATATCTATAATGATAGATCTTGATTAGGAGTATCTTTTTCTAGTACATGTCAAGTATCTATTTTGAAGTCTTGATCGATTTTGGGGGGTTGGGAAGGATCAGGTGATGGTTTTGGGTGTGATTTGATTTTCGTCTAGAACATCAAAAATCCTTCAGGATGCTCCAAAATGACTCATCTATATCTATAATGATAGATCTTGATTAGGAGTATCTTTTTCTAGTACATGTCAAGTATCTATTTTGAAGTCTTGATCGATTTTGGGGGTTGGGAAGGATCAGGTGATGGTTTTGGGTGTGATTTGATTTTCGTCTAGAGTCTAGAACATCAAAAATCCTTCAGGATGCTCCAAAATGACTCATCTATATCTATAATGATAGATCTTGATTAGGAGTATCTTTTTCTAGTACATGTCAAGTATCTATTTTGAAGTCTTGATCGATTTTGGGGGTTGGGAAGGATCAGGTGATGGTTTTGGGTGTGATTTGATTTTCGTCTAGAACATCAAAAATCCTTCAGGATGCTCCAAAATGACTCATCTATATCTATAATGATAGATCTTGATTAGGAGTATCTTTTTCTAGTACATGTCAAGTATCTATTTTGAAGTCTTGATCGATTTTGGGGGTTGGGAAGGATCAGGTGATGGTTTTGGGTGTGATTTGATTTTCGTCTAGAACATCAAAAATCCTTCAGGATGCTCCAAAATGACTCATCTATATCTATAATGATAGATCTTCATTAGGAGTATCTTTTTCTAGTACATGTCAAGTATCTATTTTGAAGTCTTGATCGATTTTGGGGGTTGGGAAGGATCAGGTGATGGTTTTGGGTGTGATTTGATTTTCGTCTAGAACATCAAAAATCCTTCAGGATGCTCCAAAATGACTCATCTATATCTATAATGATAGATCTTGATTAGGAGTATCTTTTTCTAGTACATGTCAAGTATCTATTTTGAAGTCTTGATCGATTTTGGGGGTTGGGAAGGATCAGGTGATGGTTTTGGGTGTGATTTGATTTTCGTCATCAAAAATCCTTCAGGATGCTCCAAAATGACTCATCTATATCTATAATGATAGATCTTGATTAGGAGTATCTTTTTCTAGTACATGTCAAGTATCTATTTTGAAGTCTTGATCGATTTTGGGGGTTGGGAAGGATCAGGTGATGGTTTTGGGTGTGATTTGATTTTCGTCTAGAACATCAAAAATCCTTCAGGATGCTCCAAAATGACTCATCTATATCTATAATGATAGATCTTGATTAGGAGTATCTTTTTCTAGTACATGTCAAGTATCTATTTTGAAGTCTTGATCGATTTTGGGGGTTGGGAAGGATCAGGTGATGGTTTTGGGTGTGATTTGATTTTCGTCTAGAACATCAAAAATCCTTCAGGATGCTCCAAAATGACTCATCTATATCTATAATGATAGATCTTGATTAGGAGTATCTTTTTCTAGTACATGTCAAGTATCTATTTTGAAGTCTTGATCGATTTTGGGGGTTGGGAAGGATCAGGTGATGGTTTTGGGTGTGATTTGATTTTCGTCTAGAACATCAAAAATCCTTCAGGATGCTCCAAAATGACTCATCTATATCTATAATGATAGATCTTGATTAGGAGTATCTTTTTCTAGTACATGTCAAGTATCTATTTTGAAGTCTTGATCGATTTTGGGGGTTGGGAAGGATCAGGTGATGGTTTTGGGTGTGATTTGATTTTCGTCTAGAACATCAAAAATCCTTCAGGATGCTCCAAAATGACTCATCTATATCTATAATGATAGATCTTGATTAGGAGTATCTTTTTCTAGTACATGTCAAGTATCTATTTTGAAGTCTTGATCGATTTTGGGGGTTGGGAAGGATCAGGTGATGGTTTTGGGTGTGATTTGATTTTCGTCTAGAACATCAAAAATCCTTCAGGATGCTCCAAAATGACTCATCTATATCTATAATGATAGATCTTGATTAGGAGTATCTTTTTCTAGTACATGTCAAGTATCTATTTTGAAGTCTTGATCGATTTTGGGGGTTGGGAAGGATCAGGTGATGGTTTTGGGTGTGATTTGATTTTCGTCTAGAACATCAAAAATCCTTCAGGATGCTCCAAAATGACTCATCTATATCTATAATGATAGATCTTGATTAGGAGTATCTTTTTCTAGTACATGTCAAGTATCTATTTTGAAGTCTTGATCGATTTTGGGGGTTGGGAAGGATCAGGTGATGGTTTTGGGTGTGATTTGATTTTCGTCTAGAACATCAAAAATCCTTCAGGATGCTCCAAAATGACTCATCTATATCTATAATGATAGATCTTGATTAGGAGTATCTTTTTCTAGTACATGTCAAGTATCTATTTTGAAGTCTTGATCGATTTTGGGGGTTGGGAAGGATCAGGTGATGGTTTTGGGTGTGATTTGATTTTCGTCTAGAACATCAAAAATCCTTCAGGATGCTCCAAAATGACTCATCTATATCTATAATGATAGATCTTGATTAGGAGTATCTTTTTCTAGTACATGTCAAGTATCTATTTTGAAGTCTTGATCGATTTTGGGGGTTGGGAAGGATCAGGTGATGGTTTTGGGTGTGATTTGATTTTCGTCTAGAACATCAAAAATCCTTCAGGATGCTCCAAAATGACTCATCTATATCTATAATGATAGATCTTGATTAGGAGTATCTTTTTCTAGTACATGTCAAGTATCTATTTTGAAGTCTTGATCGATTTTGGGGGTTGGGAAGGATCAGGTGATGGTTTTGGGTGTGATTTGATTTTCGTCTAGAACATCAAAAATCCTTCAGGATGCTCCAAAATGACTCATCTATATCTATAATGATAGATCTTGATTAGGAGTATCTTTTTCTAGTACATGTCAAGTATCTATTTTGAAGTCTTGATCGATTTTGGGGGTTGGGAAGGATCAGGTGATGGTTTTGGGTGTGATTTGATTTTCGTCTAGAACATCAAAAATCCTTCAGGATGCTCCAAAATGACTCATCTATATCTATAATGATAGATCTTGATTAGGAGTATCTTTTTCTAGTACATGTCAAGTATCTATTTTGAAGTCTTGATCGATTTTGGGGGTTGGGAAGGATCAGGTGATGGTTTTGGGTGTGATTTGATTTTCGTCTAGAACATCAAAAATCCTTCAGGATGCTCCAAAATGACTCATCTATATCTATAATGATAGATCTTGATTAGGAGTATCTTTTTCTAGTACATGTCAAGTATCTATTTTGAAGTCTTGATCGATTTTGGGGGTTGGGAAGGATCAGGTGATGGTTTTGGGTGTGATTTGATTTTCGTCTAGAACATCAAAAATCCTTCAGGATGCTCCAAAATGACTCATCTATATCTATAATGATAGATCTTGATTAGGAGAATCTTTTTTTAGTACATGTCAAGTATCTATTTTGAAGTCTTGATCGATTTTGGGGGTTGGGAAGGATCAGGTGATGGTTTTGGGTGTGATTTGATTTTCGTCTAGAACATCAAAAATCCATCAGGATGCTCCAAAATGACTCATCTATATCTATAATGATAGATCTTGATTAGGAGTATCTTTTTCTAGTACATGTCAAGTATCTATTTTGAAGTCTTGATCGATTTTGGGGGTTGGGAAGGATCAGGTGATGGTTTTGGGTGTGATTTGATTTTCGTCTAGAACATCAAAAATCCTTCAGGATGCTCCAAAATGACTCATCTATATCTATAATGATAGATCTTGATTAGGAGTATCTTTTTCTAGTACATGTCAAGTATCTATTTTGAAGTCTTGATCGATTTTGGGGGTTGGGAAGGATCAGGTGATGGTTTTGGGTGTGATTTGATTTTCGTCTAGAACATCAAAAATCCTTCAGGATGCTCCAAAATGACTCATCTATATCTATAATGATAGATCTTGATTAGGAGTATCTTTTTCTAGTACATGTCAAGTATCTATTTTGAAGTCTTGATCGATTTTGGGGGTTGGGAAGGATCAGGTGATGGTTTTGGGTGTGATTTGATTTTCGTCTAGAACATCAAAAATCCTTCAGGATGCTCCAAAATGACTCATCTATATCTATAATGATAGATCTTGATTAGGAGTATCTTTTTCTAGTACATGTCAAGTATCTATTTTGAAGTCTTGATCGATTTTGGGGGTTGGGAAGGATCAGGTGATGGTTTTGGGTGTGATTTGATTTTCGTCTAGAACATCAAAAATCCTTCAGGATGCTCCAAAATGACTCATCTATATCTATAATGATAGATCTTGATTAGGAGTATCTTTTTCTAGTACATGTCAAGTATCTATTTTGAAGTCTTGATCGATTTTGGGGGTTGGGAAGGATCAGGTGATGGTTTTGGGTGTGATTTGATTTTCGTCGAGAACATCAAAAATCCTTCAGGATGCTCCAAAATGACTCATCTATATCTATAATGATAGATCTTGATTAGGAGTATCTTTTTCTAGTACATGTCAAGTATCTATTTTGAAGTCTTGATCGATTTTGGGGGTTGGGAAGGATCAGGTGATGGTTTTGGGTGTGATTTGATTTTCGTCTAGAACATCAAAAATCCTTCAGGATGCTCCAAAATGACTCATCTATATCTATAATGATAGATCTTGATTAGGAGTATCTTTTTCTAGTACATGTCAAGTATCTATTTTGAAGTCTTGATCGATTTTGGGGGTTGGGAAGGATCAGGTGATGGTTTTGGGTGTGATTTGATTTTCGTCTAGAACATCAAAAATCCTTCAGGATGCTCCAAAATGACTCATCTATATCTATAATGATAGATCTTGATTAGGAGTATCTTTTTCTAGTACATGTCAAGTATCTATTTTGAAGTCTTGATCGATTTTGGGGGTTGGGAAGGATCAGGTGATGGTTTTGGGTGTGATTTGATTTTCGTCTAGAACATCAAAAATCCTTCAGGATGCTCCAAAATGACTCATCTATATCTATAATGATAGATCTTGATTAGGAGTATCTTTTTCTAGTACATGTCAAGTATCTATTTTGAAGTCTTGATCGATTTTGGGGGTTGGGAAGGATCAGGTGATGGTTTTGGGTGTGATTTGATTTTCGTCTAGAACATCAAAAATCCTTCAGGATGCTCCAAAATGACTCATCTATATCTATAATGATAGATCTTGATTAGGAGTATCTTTTTCTAGTACATGTCAAGTATCTGTTTTGAAGTCTTGATCGATTTTGGGGGTTGGGAAGGATCAGGTGATGGTTTTGGGTGTGATTTGATTTTCGTCTAGAACATCAAAAATCCTTCAGGATGCTCCAAAATGACTCATCTATATCTATAATGATAGATCTTGATTAGAAGTATCTTTTTCTAGTACATGTCAAGTATCTATTTTGAAGTCTTGATCGATTTTGGGGGTTGGGAAGGATCAGGTGATGGTTTTGGGTGTGATTTGATTTTCGTCTAGAACATCAAAAATCCTTCAGGATGCTCCAAAATGACTCATCTATATCTATAATGATAGATCTTGATTAGGAGTATCGTTTTCTAGTACATGTCAAGTATCTATTTTGAAGTCTTGATCGATTTTGGGGGTTGGGAAGGATCAGGTGATGGTTTATGGTGTGATTTGATTTTCGTCTAGAACATCAAAAATCCTTCAGGATGCTCCAAAATGACTCATCTATATCTATAATGATAGATCTTGATTAGGAGTATCTTTTTCTAGTACATGTCAAGTATCTATTTTGAAGTCTTGATCGATTTTGGGGGTTGGGAAGGATCAGGTGATGGTTTTGGGTGTGATTTGATTTTCGTCTAGAACATCAAAAATCCTTCAGGATGCTCCAAAATGACTCATCTATATCTATAATGATAGATCTTGATTAGGAGTATCTTTTTCTAGTACATGTCAAGTATCTATTTTGAAGTCTTGATCGATTTTGGGGGTTGGGAAGGATCAGGTGATGGTTGTGGGTGTGATTTGATTTTCGTCTAGAACATCAAAAATCCTTCAGGATGCTCCAAAATGACTCATCTATATCTATAATGATAGATCTTGATTAGGAGTATCTTTTTCTAGTACATGTCAAGTATCTATTTTGAAGTCTTGATCGATTTTGGGGGTTGGGAAGGATCAGGTGATGGTTTTGGGTGTGATTTGATTTTCGTCTAGAACATCAAAAATCCTTCAGGATGCTCCAAAATGACTCATCTATATCTATAATGATAGATCTTGATTAGGAGTATCTTTTTCTAGTACATGTCAAGTATCTATTTTGAAGTCTTGATCGATTTTGGGGGTTGGGAAGGATCAGGTGATGGTTTTGGGTGTGATTTGATTTTCGTCTAGAACATCAAAAATCCTTCAGGATGCTCCAAAATGACTCATCTATATCTATAATGATAGATCTTGATTAGGAGTATCTTTTTCTAGTACATGTCAAGTATCTATTTTGAAGTCTTGATCGATTTTGGGGGTTGGGAAGGATCAGGTGATGGTTTTGGGTGTGATTTGATTTTCGTCTAGAACATCAAAAATCCTTCAGGATGCTCCAAAATGACTCATCTATATCTATAATGATAGATCTTGATTAGGAGTATCTTTTTCTAGTACATGTCAAGTATCTATTTTGAAGTCTTGATCGATTTTGGGGGTTGGGAAGGATCAGGTGATGGTTTTGGGTGTGATTTGATTTTCGTCTAGAACATCAAAAATCCTTCAGGATGCTCCAAAATGACTCATCTATATTTATAATGATAGATCTTGATTAGGAGTATCTTTTTCTAGTACATGTCAAGTATCTATTTTGAAGTCTTGATCGATTTTGGGGGTTGGGAAGGATCAGGTGATGGTTTTGGGTGTGATTTGATTTTCGTCTAGAACATCAAAAATCCTTCAGGATGCTCCAAAATGACTCATCTATATCTATAATGATAGATCTTGATTAGGAGTATCTTTTTCTAGTACATGTCAAGTATCTATTTTGAAGTCTTGATCGATTTTGGGGGTTGGGAAGGATCAGGTGATGGTTTTGGGTGTGATTTGATTTTCGTCTAGAACATCAGAAATCCTTCAGGATGCTCCAAAATGACTCATCTATATCTATAATGATAGATCTTGATTAGGAGTATCTTTTTCTAGTACATGTCAAGTATCTATTTTGAAGTCTTGATCGATTTTGGGGGTTGGGAAGGATCAGGTGATGGTTTTGGGTGTGATTTGATTTTCGTCTAGAACATCAAAAATCCTTCAGGATGCTCCAAAATGACTCATCTATATCTATAATGATAGATCTTGATTAGGAGTATCTTTTTCTAGTACATGATGGTTTTGGGTGTGATTTGATTTTCGTCTAGAACATCAAAAATCCTTCAGGATGCTCCAAAATGACTCATCTATATCTATAATGATAGATCTTGATTAGGAGTATCTTTTTCTAGTACATGTCAAGTATCTGTTTTGAAGTCTTGATCGATTTTGGGGGTTGGGAAGGATCAGGTGATGGTTTTGGGTGTGATTTGATTTTCGTCTAGAACATCAAAAATCCTTCAGGATGCTCCAAAATGACTCATCTATATCTATAATGATAGATCTTGATTAGAAGTATCTTTTTCTAGTACATGTCAAGTATCTATTTTGAAGTCTTGATCGATTTTGGGGGTTGGGAAGGATCAGGTGATGGTTTTGGGTGTGATTTGATTTTCGTCTAGAACATCAAAAATCCTTCAGGATGCTCCAAAATGACTCATCTATATCTATAATGATAGATCTTGATTAGGAGTATCTTTTTCTAGTACATGTCAAGTATCTATTTTGAAGTCTTGATCGATTTTGGGGGTTGGGAAGGATCAGGTGATGGTTTTGGGTGTGATTTGATTTTCGTCTAGAACATCAAAAATCCTTCAGGATGCTCCAAAATGACTCATCTATATCTATAATGATAGATCTTGATTAGGAGTATCTTTTTCTAGTACATGTCAAGTATCTATTTTGAAGTCTTGATCGATTTTGGGGGTTGGGAAGGATCAGGTGATGGTTTTGGGTGTGATTTGATTTTCGTCTAGAACATCAAAAATCCTTCAGGATCCTCCAAAATGACTCATCTATATCTATAATGATAGATCTTGATTAGGAGTATCTTTTTCTAGTACATGTCAAGTATCTATTTTGAAGTCTTGATCGATTTTGGGGGTTGGGAAGGATCAGGTGATGGTTTTGGGTGTGATTTGATTTTCGTCTAGAACATCAAAAATCCTTCAGGATGCTCCAAAATGACTCATCTATATCTATAATGATAGATCTTGATTAGGAGTATCTTTTTCTAGTACATGTCAAGTATCTATTTTGAAGTCTTGATCGATTTTGGGGGTTGGGAAGGATCAGGTGATGGTTTTGGGTGTGATTTGATTTTCGTCTAGAACATCAAAAATCCTTCAGGATTCTCCAAAATGACTCATCTATATCTATAATGATAGATCTTGATTAGGAGTATCTTTTTCTAGTACATGTCAAGTATCTATTTTGAAGTCTTGATCGATTTTGGGGGTTGGGAAGGATCAGGTCGCACCCATAGAATGAAAGTGACCTAACTCAAAAAATGCAACTTGTGGGAAATTACCAAAAAGTCTTCAACAAAGTGTAGTTGTGAGTAATTTTAATTGTATTTCTCACATAATTTGGCAAATAATTAACTCTCATTCAAATATGTATGTGAGAAATACAATCAAAATTACTCAAAATTACACTTTTTTGAAGACTTTTTGTTCATATCCCATAAGTTGCAATTTTTGAGTTAGGTCACTTTCATTCTATGGGTGCGAGGTGATGGTTTTGGGTGTGATTTGATTTTCGTCTAGAACATCAAAAATCCTTCAGGATGCTCCAAAATGACTCATCTATATCTATAATGATAGATCTTGATTAGGAGAATCTTTTTTTAGTACATGTCAAGTATCTATTTTGAAGTCTTGATCGATTTTGGGGGTTGGGAAGGATCAGGTGATGGTTTTGGGTGTGATTTGATTTTCGTCTAGAACATCAAAAATCCTTCAGGATGCTCCAAAATGACTCATCTATATCTATAATGATAGATCTTGATTAGGAGTATCTTTTTCTAGTACGTGTCAAGTATCTGTTTTGAAGTCTTGATCGATTTTGGGGGTTGGGAAGGATCAGGTGATGGTTTTGGGTGTGATTTGATTTTCGTCTAGAACATCAAAAATCCTTCAGGATGCTCCAAAATGACTCATCTATATCTATAATGATAGATCTTGATTAGGAGTATCTTTTTCTAGTACATGTCAAGTATCTATTTTGAAGTCTTGATCGATTTTGGGGGTTGGGAAGGATCAGGTGATGGTTTTGGGTGTGATTTGATTTTCGTCTAGAACATCAAAAATCCTTCAGGATGCTCCAAAATGACTCATCTATATCTATAATGATAGATCTTGATTAGGAGTATCTTTTTCTAGTACATGTCAAGTATCTATTTTGAAGTCTTGATCGATTTTGGGGGTTGGGAAGGATCAGGTGATGGTTTTGGGTGTGATTTGATTTTCGTCTAGAACATCAAAAATCCTTCAGGATGCTCCAAAATGACTCATCTATATCTATAATGATAGATCTTGATTAGGAGTATCTTTTCTAGTACATGTCAAGTATCTATTTTGAAGTCTTGATCGATTTTGGGGGTTGGGAAGGATCAGGTGATGGTTTTGGGTGTGATTTGATTTTCGTCTAGAACATCAAAAATCCTTCAGGATGCTCCAAAATGACTCATCTATATCTATAATGATAGATCTTGATTAGGAGTATCTTTTTCTAGTACATGTCAAGTATCTATTTTGAAGTCTTGATCGATTTTGGGGGTTGGGAAGGATCAGGTGATGGTTTTGGGTGTGATTTGATTTTCGTCTAGAACATCAAAAATCCTTCAGGATGCTCCAAAATTACTCATCTATATCTATAATGATAGATCTTGATTAGGAGTATCTTTTTCTAGTACATGTCAAGTATCTATTTTGAAGTCTTGATCGATTTTGGGGGTTGGGAAGGATCAGGTGATGGTTTTGGGTGTGATTTGATTTTCGTCTAGAACATCAAAAATCCTTCAGGATGCTCCAAAATGACTCATCTATATCTATAATGATAGATCTTGATTAGGAGTATCTTTTTCTAGTACATGTCAAGTATCTATTTTGAAGTCTTGATCGATTTTGGCGGTTGGGAAGGATCAGGTGATGGTTTTGGGTGTGATTTGATTTTCGTCTAGAACATCAAAAATCCTTCAGGATGCTCCAAAATGACTCATCTATATCTATAATGATAGATCTTGATTAGGAGTATCTTTTTCTAGTACATGTCAAGTATCTATTTTGAAGTCTTGATCGATTTTGGGGGTTGGGAAGGATCAGGTGATGGTTTTGGGTGTGATTTGATTTTCGTCTAGAACATCAAAAATCCTTCAGGATGCTCCAAAATGACTCATCTATATCTATAATGATAGATCTTGATTAGGAGTATCTTTTTCTAGTACATGTCAAGTATCTATTTTGAAGTCTTGATCGATTTTGGGGGTTGGGAAGGATCAGGTGATGGTTTTGGGTGTGATTTGATTTTCGTCTAGAACATCAAAAATCCTTCAGGATGCTCCAAAATGACTCATCTATATCTATAATGATAGATCTTGATTAGGAGTATCTTTTTCTAGTACATGTCAAGTATCTATTTTGAAGTCTTGATCGATTTTGGGGGTTGGGAAGGATCAGGTGATGGTTTTGGGTGTGATTTGATTTTCGTCTAGAACATCAAAAATCCTTCAGGATGCTCCAAAATGACTCATCTATATCTATAATGATAGATCTTGATTAGGAGTATCTTTTTCTAGTACATGTCAAGTATCTATTTTGAAGTCTTGATCGATTTTGGGGGTTGGGAAGGATCAGGTGATGGTTTTGGGTGTGATTTGATTTTCGTCTAGAACATCAAAAATCCTTCAGGATGCTCCAAAATGACTCATCTATATCTATAATGATAGATCTTGATTAGGAGTATCTTTTTCTAGTACATGTCAAGTATCTATTTTGAAGTCTTGATCGATTTTGGGGGTTGGGAATGATCAGGTGATGGTTTTGGGTGTGATTTGATTTTCGTCTAGAACATCAAAAATCCTTCAGGATGCTCCAAAATGACTCATCTATATCTATAATGATAGATCTTGATTAGGAGTATCTTTTTCTAGTACATGTCAAGTATCTATTTTGAAGTCTTGATCGATTTTGGGGTTTGGGAAGGATCAGGTGATGGTTTTGGGTGTGATTTGATTTTCGTCTAGAACATCAAAAATCCTTCAGGATGCTCCAAAATGACTCATCTATATCTATAATGATAGATCTTGATTAGGAGTATCTTTTTCTAGTACATGTCAAGTATCTATTTTGAAGTCTTGATCGATTTTGGGGGTTGGGAAGGATCAGGTGATGGTTTTGGGTGTGATTTGATTTTCGTCTAGAACATCAAAAATCCTTCAGGATGCTCCAAAATGACTCATTTATATCTATAATGATAGATCTTGATTAGGAGTATCTTTTTCTAGTACATGTCAAGTATCTATTTTGAAGTCTTGATCGATTTTGGGGGTTGGGAAGGATCAGGTGATGGTTTTGGGTGTGATTTGATTTTCGTCTAGAACATCAAAAATCCTTCAGGATGCTCCAAAATGACTCATCTATATCTATAATGATAGATCTTGATTAGGAGTATCTTTTTCTAGTACATGTCAAGTATCTATTTTGAAGTCTTGATCGATTTTGGGGGTTGGGAAGGATCAGGTGATGGTTTTGGGTGTGATTTGATTTTCGTCTAGAACATCAAAAATCCTTCAGGATGCTCCAAAATGACTCATCTATATCTATAATGATAGATCTTGATTAGGAGTATCTTTTTCTAGTACATGTCAAGTATCTATTTTGAAGTCTTGATCGATTTTGGGGGTTGGGAAGGATCAGGTGATGGTTTTGGGTGTGATTTGATTTTCGTCTAGAACATCAAAAATCCTTCAGGATGCTCCAAAATGACTCATCTATATCTATAATGATAGATCTTGATTAGGAGTATCTTTTTCTAGTACATGTCAAGTATCTATTTTGAAGTCTTGATCGATTTTGGGGGTTGGGAAGGATCAGGTGATGGTTTTGGGTGTGATTTGATTTTCGTCTAGAACATCAAAAATCCTTCAGGATGCTCCAAAATGACTCATCTATATCTATAATGATGGATCTTGATTAGGAGTATCTTTTTCTAGTACACGTCAAGTATCTATTTTGAAGTCTTGATCGATTTTGGGGGTTGGGAAGGATCAGGTGATGGTTTTGGGTGTGATTTGATTTTCGTCTAGAACATCAAAAATCATTCAGGATGCTCCAAAATGACTCATCTATATCTATAATGATAGATCTTGATTAGGAGTATCTTTTTCTAGTACATGTCAAGTATCTATTTTGAAGTCTTGATCGATTTTGGGGGTTGGGAAGGATCAGGTGATGGTTTTGGGTGTGATTTGATTTTCGTCTAGAACATCAAAAATCCTTCAGGATGCTCCAAAATGACTCATCTATATCTATAATGATAGATCTTGATTAGGAGTATCTTTTTCTAGTACATGTCAAGTATCTATTTTGAAGTCTTGATGGATTTTGGGGGTTGGGAAGGATCAGGTGATGGTTTTGGGTGTGATTTGATTTTCGTCTAGAACATCAAAAATCCTTCAGGATGCTCCAAAATGACTCATCTATATCTATAATGATAGATCTTGATTAGGAGTATCTTTTTCTAGTACATGTCAAGTATCTATTTTGAAGTCTTGATCGATTTTGGGGGTTGGGAAGGATCAGGTGATGGTTTTGGGTGTGATTTGATTTTCGTCTAGAACATCAAAAATCCTTCAAGATGCTCCAAAATGACTCATCTATATCTATAATGATAGATCTTGATTAGGAGTATCTTTTTCTAGTACATGTCAAGTATCTATTTTGAAGTCTTGATCGATTTTGGGGGTTGGGAAGGATCAGGTGATGGTTTTGGGTGTGATTTGATTTTCGTCTAGAACATCAAAAATCCTTCAGGATGCTCCAAAATGACTCATCTATATCTATAATGATAGATCTTGATTAGGAGTATCTTTTTCTAGTACATGTCAAGTATCTATTTTAAAGTCTTGATCGATTTTGGGGGTTGGGAAGGATCAGGTGATGGTTTTGGGTGTGATTTGATTTTCGTCTAGAACATCAAAAATCCTTCAGGATGCTCCAAAATGTCTCATCTATATCTATAATGATAGATCTTGATTAGGAGTATCTTTTTCTAGTACATGTCAAGTATCTATTTTGAAGTCTTGATCGATTTTGGGGGTTGGGAAGGATCAGGTGATGGTTTTGGGTGTGATTTGATTTTCGTCTAGAACATCAAAAATCCTTCAGGATGCTCCAAAATGACTCATCTATATCTATAATGATAGATCTTGATTAGGAGTATCTTTTTCTAGTACATGTCAAGTATCTATTTTGAAGTCTTGATCGATTTTGGGGGTTGGGAAGGATCAGGTGATGGTTTTGGGTGTGATTTGATTTTCGTCTAGAACATCAAAAATCCTTCAGGATGCTCCAAAATGACTCATCTATATCTATAATGATAGATCTTGATTAGGAGTATCTTTTTCTAGTACATGTCAAGTATCTATTTTGCAGTCTTGATCGATTTTGGGGGTTGGGAAGGATCAGGTGATGGTTTTGGGTGTGATTTGATTTTCGTCTAGAACATCAAAAATCCTTCAGGATGCTCCAAAATGACTCATCTATATCTATAATGATAGATCTTGATTAGGAGTATCTTTTTCTAGTACATGTCAAGTATCTATTTTGAAGTCTTGATCCATTTTGGGGGTTGGGAAGGATCAGGTGATGGTTTTGGGTGTGATTTGATTTTCGTCTAGAACATCAAAAATCCTTCAGGATGCTCCAAAATGACTCATCTATATCTATAATGATAGATCTTGATTAGGAGTATCTTTTTCTAGTACATGTCAAGTATCTTTTTAAAATCTTGATCGATTTTGGGGGTTGGGAAGGATCAGGTGATGGTTTTGGGTGTGATTTGATTTTCGTCTAGAACATCAAAAATCCTTCAGGATGCTCCAAAATGACTCATCTATATCTATAATGATAGATCTTGATTAGGAGTATCTTTTTCTAGTACATGTCAAGTATCTATTTTGAAGTCTTGATCGATTTTGGGGGTTGGGAAGGATCAGGTGATGGTTTTGGGTGTGATTTGATTTTCGTCTAGAACATCAAAAATCCTTCAGGATGCTCCAAAATGACTCATCTATATCTATAATGATAGATCTTGATTAAGAGTATCTTTTTCTAGTACATGTCAAGTATCTATTTTGAAGTCTTGATCGATTTTGGGGGTTGGGAAGGATCAGGTGATGGTTTTGGGTGTGATTTGATTTTCGTCTAGAACATCAAAAATCCTTCAGGATGCTCCAAAATGACTCATCTATATCTATAATGATAGATCTTGATTAGGAGTATCTTTTTTTAGTACATGTCAAGTATCTATTTTGAAGTCTTGATCGATTTTGGGGGTTGGGAAGGATCAGGTGATGGTTTTGGGTGTGATTTGATTTTCGTCTAGAACATCAAAAATCCTTCAGGATGCTCCAAAATGACTCATCTATATCTATAATGATAGATCTTGATTAGGAGTATCTTTTTCTAGTACATGTCAAGTATCTATTTTGAAGTCTTGATCGATTTTGGGGGTTGGGAAGGATCAGGTGATGGTTTTGGGTGTGATTTGATTTTCGTCTAGAACATCAAAAATCCTTCAGGATGCTCCAAAATGACTCATCTATATCTATAATGATAGATCTTGATTAGGAGTATCTTTTTCTAGTACATGTCAAGTATCTATTTTGAAGTCTTGATCGATTTTGGGGGTTGGGAAGGATCAGGTGATGGTTTTGGGTGTGATTTGATTTTCGTCTAGAACATCAAAAATCCTTCAGGATGCTCCAAAATGACTCATCTATATCTATAATGATAGATCTTGATTAGGAGTATTTTTTTCTAGCACATGTCAAGTATCTATTTTGAAGTCTTGATCGATTTTGGGGGTTGGGAAGGATCAGGTGATGGTTTTGGGTGTGATTTGATTTTCGTCTAGAACATCAAAAATCCTTCAGGATGCTCCAAAATGACTCATCTATATCTATAATGATAGATCTTGATTAGGAGTATCTTTTTCTAGTACATGTCAGGTATCTATTTTGAAGTCTTGATCGATTTTGGGGGTTGGGAAGGATCAGTTGATGGTTTTGGGTGTGATTTGATTTTCGTCTAGAACATCAAAAATCCTTCAGGATGCTCCAAAATGACTCATCTATATCTATAATGATAGATCTTGATTAGGAGTATCTTTTTCTAGTACATGTCAAGTATCTATTTTGAAGTCTTGATCGATTTTGGGGGTTGGTAAGGATCAGGTGATGGTTTTGGGTGTGATTTGATTTTCGTCTAGAACATCAAAAATCCTTCAGGATGCTCCAAAATGACTCATCTATATCTATAATGATAGATCTTGATTAGGAGTATCTTTTTCTAGTACATGTCAAGTATCTATTTTGAAGTCTTGATCGATTTTGGGGGTTGGGAAGGATCAGGTGATGGTTTTGGGTGTGATTTGATTTTCGTCTAGAACATCAAAAATCCTTCAGGATGCTCCAAAATGACTCATCTATATCTATAATGATAGATCTTGATTAAGAGTATCTTTTTCTAGTACATGTCAAGTATCTATTTTGAAGTCTTGATCGATTTTGGGGGTTGGGAAGGATCAGGTGATGGTTTTGGGTGTGATTTGATTTTCGTCTAGAACATCAAAAATCCTTCAGGATGCTCCAAAATGACTCATCTATATCTATAATGATAGATCTTGATTAGGAGTATCTTTTTCTAGTACATGTCAAGTATCTATTTTGAAGTCTTGATCGATTTTGGGGGTTGGGAAGGATCAGGTGATGGTTTTGGGTGTGATTTGATTTTCGTCTAGAACATCAAAAATCCTTCAGGATGCTCCAAAATGACTCATCTATATCTATAATGATAGATCTTGATTAGGAGTATCTTTTTCTAGTACATGTCAAGTATCTATTTTGAAGTCTTGATCGATTTTGGGGGTTGGGAAGGATCAGGTGATGGTTTTGGGTGTGATTTGATTTTCGTCTAGAACATCAAAAATCCTTCAGGATGCTCCAAAATGACTCATCTATATCTATAATGATAGATCTTGATTAGGAGTATCTTTTTCTAGTACATGTCAAGTATCTATTTTGAAGTCTTGATCGATTTTGGGGGTTGGGAAGGATCAGGTGATGGTTTTGGGTGTGATTTGATTTTCGTCTAGAACATCAAAAATCCTTCAGGATGCTCCAAAATGACTCATCTATATCTATAATGATAGATCTTAATTAGGAGTATCTTTTTCTAGTACATGTCAAGTATCTATTTTGAAGTCTTGATCGATTTTGGGGGTTGGGAAGGATCAGGTGATGGTTTTGGGTGTGATTTGATTTTCGTCTAGAACATCAAAAATCCTTTAGGATGCTCCAAAATGACTCATCTATATCTATAATGATAGATCTTGATTAGGAGTATCTTTTTCTAGTACATGTCAAGTATCTATTTTGAAGTCTTGATTGATTTTGGGGGTTGGGAAGGATCAGGTGATGGTTTTGGGTGTGATTTGATTTTCGTCTAGAACATCAAAAATCCTTCAGGATGCTCCAAAATGACTCATCTATATCTATAATGATAGATCTTGATTAGGAGTATCTTTTTCTAGTACATGTCAAGTATCTATTTTGAAGTCTTGATCGATTTTGGGGGTTGGGAAGGATCAGGTGATGGTTTTGGGTGTGATTTGATTTTCGTCTAGAACATCAAAAATCCTTCAGGATGCTCCAAAATGACTCATCTATATCTATAATGATAGATCTTGATTAGGAGTATCTTTTTCTAGTACATGTCAAGTATCTATTTTGAAGTCTTGATCGATTTTGGGGGTTGGGAAGGATCAGGTGATGGTTTTGGGTGTGATTTGATTTTCGTCTAGAACATCAAAAATCCTTCAGGATGCTCCAAAATGACTCATCTATATCTATAATGATAGATCTTGATTAGGAGTATCTTTTTCTAGTACATGTCAAGTATCTATTTTGAAGTCTTGATCGATTTTGGGGGTTGGGAAGGATCAGGTGATGGTTTTGGGTGTGATTTGATTTTCGTCTAGAACATCAAAAATCCTTCAGGATGCTCCAAAATGACTCATCTATATCTATAATGATAGATCTTGATTAGGAGTATCTTTTTCTAGTACATGTCAAGTATCTATTTTGAAGTCTTGATCGATTTTGGGGGTTGGGAAGGATCAGGTGATGGTTTTGGGTGTGATTTGATTTTCGTCTAGAACATCAAAAATCCTTCAGGATGCTTCAAAATGACTCATCTATATCTATAATGATAGATCTTGATTAGGAGTATCTTTTTCTAGTACATGTCAAGTATCTATTTTGAAGTCTTGATTGATTTTGGGGGTTGGGAAGGATCAGGTGATGGTTTTGGGTGTGATTTGATTTTCGTCTAGAACATCAAAAATCCTTCAGGATGCTCCAAAATGACTCATCTATATCTATAATGATAGATCTTGATTAGGAGTATCTTTTTCTAGTACATGTCAAGTATCTATTTTGAGTATCTTTTTCTAGTACATGTCAAGTATCTATTTTGAAGTCTTGATCGATTTTGGGGGTTGGGAAGGATCAGGTGATGGTTTTGGGTGTGATTTGATTTTCGTCTAGAACATCAAAAATCCTTCAGGATGCTCCAAAATGACTCATCTATATCTATAATGATAGATCTTGATTAGGAGTATCTTTTTCTAGTACATGTCAAGTATCTATTTTGAAGTCTTGATTGATTTTGGGGGTTGGGAAGGATCAGGTGATGGTTTTGGGTGTGATTTGATTTTCGTCTAGAACATCAAAAATCCTTCAGGATGCTCCAAAATGACTCATCTATATCTATAATGATAGATCTTGATTAGGAGTATCTTTTTCTAGTACATGTCAAGTATCTATTTTGAAGTCTTGATCGATTTTGGGGGTTGGGAAGGATCAGGTGATGGTTTTGGGTGTGATTTGATTTTCGTCTAGAACATCAGAAATCCTTCAGGATGCTCCAAAATGACTCATCTATATCTATAATGATAGATCTTGATTAGGAGTATCTTTTTCTAGTACATGTCAAGTATCTATTTTGAAGTCTTGATCGATTTTGGGGGTTGGGAAGGATCAGGTGATGGTTTTGGGTGTGATTTGATTTTCGTCTAGAACATCAAAAATCCTTCAGGATGCTCCAAAATGACTCATCTATATCTATAATGATAGATCTTGATTAGGAGTATCTTTTTCTAGTACATGTCAAGTATCTATTTTGAAGTCTTGATCGATTTTGGGGGTTGGGAAGGATCAGGTGATGGTTTTGGGTGTGATTTGATTTTCGTCTAGAACATCAAAAATCCTTCAGGATGCTCCAAAATGACTCATCTATATCTATAATGATAGATCTTGATTAAGAGTATCTTTTTCTAGTACATGTCAAGTATCTATTTTGAAGTCTTGATCGATTTTGGGGGTTGGGAAGGATCAGGTGATGGTTTTGGGTGTGATTTGATTTTCGTCTAGAACATCAAAAATCCTTCAGGATGCTCCAAAATGACTCATCTATATCTATAATGATAGATCTTGATTAGGAGTATCTTTTTCTAGTACATGTCAAGTATCTATTTTGAAGTCTTGATCGATTTTGGGGGTTGGGAAGGATCAGGTGATGGTTTTGGGTGTGATTTGATTTTCGTCTAGAACATCAAAAATCCTTCAGGATGCTCCAAAATGACTCATCTATATCTATAATGATAGATCCTGATTAGGAGTATCTTTTTCTAGTACATGTCAAGTATCTATTTTGAAGTCTTGATCGATTTTGGGGGTTGGGAAGGATCAGGTGATGGTTTTGGGTGTGATTTGATTTTCGTCTAGAACATCAAAAATCCTTCAGGATGCTCCAAAATGACTCATCTATATCTATAATGATAGATCTTGATTAGGAGTATCTTTTTCTAGTACATGTCAAGTATCTATTTTGAAGTCTTGATCGATTTTGGGGGTTGGGAAGGATCAGGTGATGGTTTTGGGTGTGATTTGATTTTCGTCTAGAACATCAAAAATCCTTCAGGATGCTCCAAAATGACTCATCTATATCTATAATGATAGATCTTGATTAGGAGTATCTTTTTCTAGTACATGTCAAGTATCTATTTTGAAGTCTTGATCGATTTTGGGGGTTGGGAAGGATCAGGTGATGGTTTTGGGTGTGATTTGATTTTCGTCTAGAACATCAAAAATCCTTCAGGATGCTCCAAAATGACTCATCTATATCTATAATGATAGATCTTGATTAGGAGTATCTTTTTCTAGTACATGTCAAGTATCTATTTTGAAGTCTTGATTGATTTTGGGGGTTGGGAAGGATCAGGTGATGGTTTTGGGTGTGATTTGATTTTCGTCTAGAACATCAAAAATCCTTCAGGATGCTCCAAAATGACTCATCTATATCTATAATGATAGATCTTGATTAGGAGTATCTTTTTCTAGTACATGTCAAGTATCTATTTTGAAGTCTTGATCGATTTTGGGGGTTGGGAAGGATCAGGTGATGGTTTTGGGTGTGATTTGATTTTCGTCTAGAACATCAAAAATCCTTCAGGATGCTCCAAAATGACTCATCTATATCTATAATGATAGATCTTGATTAGGAGTATCTTTTTCTAGTACATGTCAAGTATCTATTTTGAAGTCTTGATCGATTTTGGGGGTTGGGAAGGATCAGGTGATGGTTTTGGGTGTGATTTGATTTTCGTCTAGAACATCAAAAATCCTTCAGGATGCTCCAAAATGACTCATCTATATCTATAATGATAGATCTTGATTAGGAGTATCTTTTTCTAGTACATGTCAAGTATCTATTTTGAAGTCTTGATCGATTTTGGGGGTTGGGAAGGATCAGGTGATGGTTTTGGGTGTGATTTGATTTTCGTCTAGAACATCAAAAATCCTTCAGGATGCTCCAAAATGACTCATCTATATCTATAATGATAGATCTTGATTAGGAGTATCTTTTTCTAGTACATGTCAAGTATCTATTTTGAAGTCTTGATCGATTTTGGGGGTTGGGAAGGATCAGGTGATGGTTTTGGGTGTGATTTGATTTTCGTCTAGAACATCAAAAATCCTTCAGGATGCTCCAAAATGACTCATCTATATCTATAATGATAGATCTTGATTAGGAGTATCTTTTTCTAGTACATGTCAAGTATCTATTTTGAAGTCTTGATCGATTTTGGGGGTTGGGAAGGATCAGGTGATGGTTTTGGGTGTGATTTGATTTTCGTCTAGAACATCAAAAATCCTTCAGGATGCTCCAAAATGACTCATCTATATCTATAATGATAGATCTTGATTAGGAGTATCTTTTTGTAGTACATGTCAAGTATCTATTTTGAAGTCTTGATCGATTTTGGGGGTTGGGAAGGATCAGGTGATGGTTTTGGGTGTGATTTGATTTTCGTCTAGAACATCAAAAATCCTTCAGGATGCTCCAAAATGACTCATCTATATCTATAATGATAGATCTTGATTAGGAGTATCTTTTTCTAGTACATGTCAAGTATCTGTTTTGAAGTCTTGATCGATTTTGGGGGTTGGGAAGGATCAGGTGATGGTTTTGGGTGTGATTTGATTTTCGTCTAGAACATCAAAAATCCTTCAGGATGCTTCAAAATGACTCATCTATATCTATAATGATAGATCTTGATTAGGAGTATCTTTTTCTAGTACATGTCAAGTATCTATTTTGAAGTCTTGATCAATTTTGGGGGTTGGGAAGGATCAGGTGATGGTTTTGGGTGTGATTTGATTTTCGTCTAGAACATCAAAAATCCTTCAGGATGCTCCAAAATGACTCATCTATATCTATAATGATAGATCTTGATTAGGAGTATCTTTTTCTAGTACATGTCAAGTATCTATTTTGAAGTCTTGATCGATTTTGGGGGTTGGGAAGGATCAGGTGATGGTTTTGGGTGTGATTTGATTTTCGTCTAGAACATCAAAAATCCTTCAGGATGCTCCAAAATGACTCATCTATATCTATAATGATAGATCTTGATTAGGAGTATCTTTTTCTAGTACATGTCAAGTATCTATTTTGAAGTCTTGATCGATTTTGGGGGTTGGGAAGGATCAGGTGATGGTTTTGGGTGTGATTTGATTTTCGTCTAGAACATCAAAAATCCTTCAGGATGCTCCAAAATGACTCATCTATATCTATAATGATAGATCTTGATTAGGAGTATCTTTTTCTAGTACATGTCAAGTATCTATTTTGAAGTCTTGATCGATTTTGGGGGTTGGGAAGGATCAGGTGATGGTTTTGGGTGTGATTTGATTTTCGTCTAGAACATCAAAAATCCTTCAGGATGCTCCAAAATGACTCATCTATATCTATAATGATAGATCTTGATTAGGAGTATCTTTTTGTAGTACATGTCAAGTATCTATTTTGAAGTCTTGATCGATTTTGGGGGTTGGGAAGGATCAGGTGATGGTTTTGGGTGTGATTTGATTTTCGTCTAGAACATCAAAAATCCTTCAGGATGCTCCAAAATGACTCATCTATATCTATAATGATAGATCTTGATTAGGAGTATCTTTTTGTAGTACATGTCAAGTATCTATTTTGAAGTCTTGATCGATTTTGGGGGTTGGGAAGGATCAGGTGATGGTTTTGGGTGTGATTTGATTTTCGTCTAGAACATCAAAAATCCTTCAGGATGCTCCAAAATGACTCATCTATATCTATAATGATAGATCTTGATTAGGAGTATCTTTTTCTAGTACATGTCAAGTATCTATTTTGAAGTCTTGATCGATTTTGGGGGTTGGGAAGGATCAGGTGATGGTTTTGGGTGTGATTTGATTTTCGTCTAGAACATCAAAAATCCTTCAGGATGCTCCAAAATGACTCATCTATATCTATAATGATAGATCTTGATTAGGAGTATCTTTTTCTAGTACATGTCAAGTATCTATTTTGAAGTCTTGATCGATTTTGGGGGTTGGGAAGGATCAGGTGATGGTTTTGGGTGTGATTTGATTTTCGTCTAGAACATCAAAAATCCTTCAGGATGCTCCAAAATGACTCATCTATATCTATAATGATAGATCTTGATTAGGAGTATCTTTTTCTAGTACATGTCAAGTATCTATTTTGAAGTCTTGATTGATTTTGGGGGTTGGGAAGGATCAGGTGATGGTTTTGGGTGTGATTTGATTTTCGTCTAGAACATCAAAAATCCTTCAGGATGCTCCAAAATGACTCATCTATATCTATAATGATAGATCTTGATTAGGAGTATCTTTTTCTAGTACATGTCAAGTATCTATTTTGAAGTCTTGATCGATTTTGGGGGTTGGGAAGGATCAGGTGATGGTTTTGGGTGTGATTTGATTTTCGTCTAGAACATCAAAAATCCTTCAGGATGCTCCAAAATGACTCATCTATATCTATAATGATAGATCTTGATTAGGAGTATCTTTTTCTAGTACATGTCAAGTATCTATTTTGAAGTCTTGATCGATTTTGGGGGTTGGGAAGGATCAGGTGATGGTTTTGGGTGTGATTTGATTTTCGTCTAGAACATCAAAAATCCTTCAGGATGCTCCAAAATGACTCATCTATATCTATAATGATAGATCTTGATTAGGAGTATCTTTTTCTAGTACATGTCAAGTATCTATTTTGAAGTCTTGATCGATTTTGGGGGTTGGGAATGATCAGGTGATGGTTTTGGGTGTGATTTGATTTTCGTCTAGAACATCAAAAATCCTTCAGGATGCTCCAAAATGACTCATCTATATCTATAATGATAGATCTTGATTAAGAGTATCTTTTTCTAGTACATGTCAAGTATCTATTTTGAAGTCTTGATCGATTTTGGGGGTTGGGAAGGATCAGGTGATGGTTTTGGGTGTGATTTGATTTTCGTCTAGAACATCAAAAATCCTTCAGGATGCTCCAAAATGACTCATCTATATCTATAATGATAGATCTTGATTAGGAGTATCTTTTTCTAGTACATGTCAAGTATCTATTTTGAAGTCTTGATCGATTTTGGGGGTTGGGAAGGATCAGGTGATGGTTTTGGGTGTGATTTGATTTTCGTCTAGAACATCAAAAATCCTTCAGGATGCTCCAAAATGACTCATCTATATCTATAATGATAGATCTTGATTAGGAGTATCTTTTTCTAGTACATGTCAAGTATCTATTTTGAAGTCTTGATCGATTTTGGGGGTTGGGAAGGATCAGGTGATGGTTTTGGGTGTGATTTGATTTTCGTCTAGAACATCAAAAATCCTTCAGGATGCTCCAAAATGACTCATCTATATCTATAATGATAGATCTTGATTAGGAGTATCTTTTTCTAGTACATGTCAAGTATCTATTTTGAAGTCTTGATCGATTTTGGGGGTTGGGAAGGATCAGGTGATGGTTTTGGGTGTGATTTGATTTTCGTCTAGAACATCAAAAATCCTTCAGGATGCTCCAAAATGACTCATCTATATCTATAATGATAGATCTTAATTAGGAGTATCTTTTTCTAGTACATGTCAAGTATCTATTTTGAAGTCTTGATCGATTTTGGGGGTTGGGAAAGATCAGGTGATGGTTTTGGGTGTGATTTGATTTTCGTCTAGAACATCAAAAATCCTTCAGGATGCTCCAAAATGACTCATCTATATCTATAATGATAGATCTTGATTAGGAGTATCTTTTTCTAGTACATGTCAAGTATCTATTTTGAAGTCTTGATCGATTTTGGGGGTTGGGAACGATCAGGTGATGGTTTTGGGTGTGATTTGATTTTCGTCTAGAACATCAAAAATCCTTCAGGATGCTCCAAAATGACTCATCTATATCTATAATGATAGATCTTGATTAGGAGTATCTTTTTCTAGTACATGTCAAGTATCTATTTTGAAGTCTTGATCGATTTTGGGGGTTGGGAAGGATCAGGTGATGGTTTTGGGTGTGATTTGATTTTCGTCTAGAACATCAAAAATCCTTCAGGATGCTCCAAAATGACTCATCTATATCTATAATGATAGATCTTGATTAGGAGTATCTTTTTCTAGTACATGTCAAGTATCTATTTTGAAGTCTTGATCGATTTTGGGGGTTGGGAAGGATCAGGTGATGGTTTTGGGTGTGATTTGATTTTCGTCTAGAACATCAAAAATCCTTCAGGATGCTCCAAAATGACTCATCTATATCTATAATGATAGATCTTGATTAGGAGTATCTTTTTCTAGTACATGTCAAGTATCTATTTTGAAGTCTTGATCGATTTTGGGGGTTGGGAAGGATCAGGTGATGGTTTTGGGTGTGATTTGATTTTCGTCTAGAACATCAAAAATCCTTCAGGATGCTCCAAAATGACTCATCTATATCTATAATGATAGATCTTGATTAGGAGTATCTTTTTCTAGTACATGTCAAGTATCTATTTTGAAGTCTTGATCGATTTTGGGGGTTGGGAAGGATCAGGTGATGGTTTTGGGTGTGATTTGATTTTCGTCTAGAACATCAAAAATCCTTCAGGATGCTCCAAAATGACTCATCTATATCTATAATGATAGATCTTGATTAGGAGTATCTTTTTCTAGTACATGTCAAGTATCTATTTTGAAGTCTTGATCGATTTTGGGGGTTGGGAAGGATCAGGTGATGGTTTTGGGTGTGATTTGATTTTCGTCTAGAACATCAAAAATCCTTCAGGATGCTCCAAAATGACTCATCTATATCTATAATGATAGATCTTGATTAAGAGTATCTTTTTCTAGTACATGTCAAGTATCTATTTTGAAGTCTTGATCGATTTTGGGGGTTGGGAAGGATCAGGTGATGGTTTTGGGTGTGATTTGATTTTCGTCTAGAACATCAAAAATCCTTCAGGATGCTCCAAAATGACTCATCTATATCTATAATGATAGATCTTGATTAGGAGTATCTTTTTCTAGTACATGTCAAGTATCTATTTTGAAGTCTTGATCGATTTTGGGGGTTGGGAAGGATCAGGTGATGGTTTTGGGTGTAATTTGATTTTCGTCTAGAACATCAAAAATCCTTCAGGATGCTCCAAAATGACTCATCTATATCTATAATGATAGATCTTGATTAGGAGTATCTTTTTCTAGTACATGTCAAGTATCTATTTTGAAGTCTTGATCGATTTTGGGGGTTGGGAAGGATCAGGTGATGGTTTTAGGTGTGATTTGATTTTCGTCTAGAACATCAAAAATCCTTCAGGATGCTCCAAAATGACTCATCTATATCTATAATGATAGATCTTGATTAGGAGTATCTTTTTCTAGTACATGTCAAGTATCTATTTTGAAGTCTTGATCGATTTTGGGGGTTGGGAAGGATCAGGTGATGGTTTTGGGTGTGATTTGATTTTCGTCTAGAACATCAAAAATCCTTCAGGATGCTCCAAAATGACTCATCTATATCTATAATGATAGATCTTGATTAGGAGTATCTTTTTCTAGTACATGTCAAGTATCTATTTTGAAGTCTTGATCGATTTTGGGGGTTGGGAAGGATCAGGTGATGGTTTTGGGTGTGATTTGATTTTCGTCTAGAACATCAAAAATCCTTCAGGATGCTCCAAAATGACTTATCTAAATCTATAATGATAGATCTTGATTAGGAGTATCTTTTTCTAGTACATGTCAAGTATCTATTTTGAAGTCTTGATCGATTTTGGGGGTTGGGAAGGATCAGGTGATGGTTTTGGGTGTGATTTGATTTTCGTCTAGAACATCAAAAATCCTTCAGGATGCTCCAAAATGACTCATCTATATCTATAATGATAGATCTTGATTAGGAGTATCTTTTTCTAGTACATGTCAAGTATCTATTTTGAAGTCTTGATCGATTTTGGGGGTTGGGAAGGATCAGGTGATGGTTTTGGGTGTGATTTAATTTTCGTCTAGAACATCAAAAATCCTTCAGGATGCTCCAAAATGACTCATCTATATCTATAATGATAGATCTTGATTAGGAGTATCTTTTTCTAGTACATGTCAAGTATCTATTTTGAAGTCTTGATCGATTTTGGGGGTTGGGAAGGATCAGGTGATGGTTTTGGGTGTGATTTGATTTTCGTCTAGAACATCAAAAATCCTTCAGGATGCTCCAAAATGACTCATCTATATCTATAATGATAGATCTTGATTAGGAGTATCTTTTTCTAGTACATGTCAAGTATCTATTTTGAAGTCTTGATCGATTTTGGGGGTTGGGAAGGATCAGGTGATGGTTTTGGGTGTGATTTGATTTTCGTCTAGAACATCAAAAATCCTTCAGGATGCTCCAAAATGACTCATCTATATCTATAATGATAGATCTTGATTAGGAGTATCTTTTTCTAGTACATGTCAAGTATCTATTTTGAAGTCTTGATCGATTTTGGGGGTTGGGAAGGATCAGGTGATGGTTTTGGGTGTGATTTGATTTTCGTCTAGAACATCAAAAATCCTTCAGGATGCTCCAAAATGACTCATCTATATCTATAATGATAGATCTTGATTAGGAGTATCTTTTTCTAGTACATGTCAAGTATCTATTTTGAAGTCTTGATCGATTTTGGGGGTTGGGAAGGATCAGGTGATGGTTTTGGGTGTGATTTGATTTTCGTCTAGAACATCAAAAATCCTTCAGGATGCTCCAAAATGACTCATCTATATCTATAATGATAGATCTTGATTAGGAGTATCTTTTTATAGTACATGTCAAGTATCTATTTTGAAGTCTTGATCGATTTTGGGGGTTGGGAAGGATCAGGTGATGGTTTTGGGTGTGATTTGATTTTCGTCTAGAACATCAAAAATCCTTCAGGATGCTCCAAAATGACTCATCTATATCTATAATGATAGATCTTGATTAGGAGTATCTTTTTATAGTACATGTCAAGTATCTATTTTGAAGTCTTGATCGATTTTGGGGGTTGGGAAGGATCAGGTGATGGTTTTGGGTGTGATTTGATTTTCGTCTAGAACATCAAAAATCCTTCAGGATGCTCCAAAATGACTCATCTATATCTATAATGATAGATCTTGATTAGGAGTATCTTTTTCTAGTACATGTCAAGTATCTATTTTGAAGTCTTGATCGATTTTGGGGGTTGGGAAGGATCAGGTGATGGTTTTGGGTGTGATTTGATTTTCGTCTAGAACATCAAAAATCCTTCAGGATGCTCCAAAATGACTCATCTATATCTATAATAATAGATCGTGATTAGGAGTATCTTTTTCTAGTACATGTCAAGTATCTATTTTGAAGTCTTGATCGATTTTGGGGGTTGGGAAGGATCAGGTGATGGTTTTGGGTGTGATTTGATTTTCGTCTAGAACATCAAAAATCCTTCAGGATGCTCCAAAATGACTCATCTATATCTATAATGATAGATCTTGATTAGGAGTATCTTTTTCTAGTACATGTCAAGTATCTATTTTGAAGTCTTGATCGATTTTGGGGGTTGGGAAGGATCAGGTGATGGTTTTGGGTGTGATTTGATTTTCGTCTAGAACATCAAAAATCCTTCAGGATGCTCCAAAATGACTCATCTATATCTATAATGATAGATCTTGATTAGGAGTATCTTTTTCTAGTACATGTCAAGTATCTATTTTGAAGTCTTGATCGATTTTGGGGGTTGGGAAGGATCAGGTGATGGTTTTGGGTGTGATTTGATTTTCGTCTAGAACATCAAAAATCCTTCAGGATGCTCCAAAATGACTCATCTATATCTATAATGATAGATCTTGATTAAGAGTATCTTTTTTTAGTACATGTCAAGTATCTATTTTGAAGTCTTGATCGATTTTGGGGGTTGGGAAGGATCAGGTGATGGTTTTGGGTGTGATTTGATTTTCGTCTAGAACATCAAAAATCCTTCAGGATGCTCCAAAATGACTCATCTATATCTATAATGATAGATCTTGATAAGGAGTATCTTTTTCTAGTACATGTCAAGTATCTATTTTGAAGTCTTGATCGATTTTGGGGGTTGGGAAGGATCAGGTGATGGATTTGGGTGTGATTTGATTTTCGTCTAGAACATCAAAAATCCTTCAGGATGCTCCAAAATGACTCATCTATATCTATAATGATAGATCTTGATTAGGAGTATCTTTTTCTAGTACATGTCAAGTATCTATTTTGAAGTCTTGATCGATTTTGGGGGTTGGGAAGGATCAGGTGATGGTTTTGGGTGTGATTTGATTTTCGTCTAGAACATCAAAAATACTTCAGAATGCTCCAAAATGACTCACCTATATCTTTAATGATAGATCTTGATTAGGAGTATCTTTTTCTAGTACATGTCAAGTATCTATTTTGAAGTCTTGATCGATTTTGGGGGTTGGGAAGGATCAGGTGATGGTTTTAGGTGTGATTTGATTTTCGTCTAGAACATCAAAAATCCTTCAGGATGCTCCAAAATGACTCATCTATATCTATAATGATAGATCTTGCTTAGGAGTATCTTTTTCTAGTACATGTCAAGTATCTATTTTGAAGTCTTGATCGATTTTGGGGGTCGGGAAGGATCAGGTGATGGTTTTGGGTGTGATTTGATTTTCGTCTAGAACATCAAAAATCCTTCAGGATGCTCCAAAATGACTCATCTATATCTATAATGATCGATCTTGATTAGGAGTATCTTTTTCTAGTACATGTCAAGTATCTATTTTGAAGTCTTGATCGATTTTGGGGGTTGGGAAGGATCAGGTGATGGTTTTGGGTGTGATTTGATTTTCGTCTAGAACATCAAAAATCCTTCAGGATGCTCCAAAATGACTCATCTGTATCTATAATCATAGATCTTGATTAGGAGTATCTTTTCTAGTACATGTCAAGTATCTATTTTGAAGTCTTGATCGATTTTGGGGGTTGGGAAGGATCAGGTGATGGTTTTGGGTGTGATTTGATTTTCGTCTAGAACATCAAAAATCCTTCAGGATGCTCCAAAATGACTCATCTATATCTATAATGATAGATCTTGATTAGGAGTATCTTTTTCTAGTACATGTCAAGTATCTATTTTGAAGTCTTGATCGATTTTGGGGGTTGGGAAGGATCAGGTGATGGTTTTGGGTGTGATTTGATTTTCGTCTAGAACATCAAAAATCCTTCAGGATGCTCCAAAATGACTCATCTATATCTATAATGATAGATCTTGATTAGGAGTATCTTTTTCTAGTACATGTCAAGTATCTATTTTGAAGTCTTGATCGATTTTGGGGGTTGGGAAGGATCAGGTGATGGTTTTGGGTGTGATTTGATTTTCGTCTAGAACATCAAAAATCCTTCAGGATGCTCCAAAATGACTCATCTATATCTATAATGATAGATCTTGATTAGGAGTATCTTTTTCTAGTACATGTCAAGTATCTATTTTGAAGTCTTGATCGATTTTGGGGGTTGGGAAGGATCAGGTGATGGTTTTGGGTGTGATTTGATTTTCGTCTAGAACATCAAAAATCCTTCAGGATGCTCCAAAATGACTCATCTATATCTATAATGATAGATCTTGATTAGGAGTATCTTTTTCTAGTACATGTCAAGTATCTATTTTGAAGTCTTGATCGATTTTGGGGGTTGGGAAGGATCAGGTGATGGTTTTGGGTGTGATTTGATTTTCGTCTAGAACATCAAAAATCCTTCAGGATGCTCCAAAATGACTCATCTATATCTATAATGATAGATCTTGATTAGGAGTATCTTTTTCTAGTACATGTCAAGTATCTATTTTGAAGTCTTGATCGATTTTGGGGGTTGGGAAGGATCAGGTGATGGTTTTGGGTGTGATTTGATTTTCGTCTAGAACATCAAAAATCCTTCAGGATGCTCCAAAATGACTCATCTATATCTATAATGATAGATCTTGATTAGGAGTATCTTTTTCTAGTACATGTCAAGTATCTATTTTGAAGTCTTGATCGATTTTGGGGGTTGGGAAGGATCAGGTGATGGTTTTGGGTGTGATTTGATTTTCGTCTAGAACATCAAAAATCCTTCAGGATGCTCCAAAATGACTCATCTATATCTATAATGATAGATCTTGATTAGGAGTATCTTTTTCTAGTACATGTCAAGTATCTATTTTGAAGTCTTGATCGATTTTGGGGGTTGGGAAGGATCAGGTGATGGTTTTGGGTGTGATTTGATTTTCGTCTAGAACATCAAAAATCCTTCAGGATGCTCCAAAATGACTCATCTATATCTATAATGATAGATCTTGATTAGGAGTATCTTTTTCTAGTACATGTCAAGTATCTATTTTGAAGTCTTGATCGATTTTGGGGGTTGGGAAGATCAGGTGATGGTTTTGGGTGTGATTTGATTTTCGTCTAGAACATCAAAAATCCTTCAGGATGCTCCAAAATGACTCATCTATATCTATAATGATAGATCTTGATTAGGAGTATCTTTTTCTAGTACATGTCAAGTATCTATTTTGAAGTCTTGATCGATTTTGGGGGTTGGGAAGGATCAGGTGATGGTTTTGGGTGTGATTTGATTTTCGTCTAGAACATCAAAAATCCTTCAGGATGCTCCAAAATGACTCATCTATATCTATAATGATAGATCTTGATTAGGAGTATCTTTTTCTAGTACATGTCAAGTATCTATTTTGAAGTCTTGATCGATTTTGGGGGTTGGGAAGGATCAGGTGATGGTTTTGGGTGTGATTTGATTTTCGTCTAGAACATCAAAAATCCTTCAGGATGCTCCAAAATGGCTCATCTATATCTATAATGATAGATCTTGATTAGGAGTATCTTTTTCTAGTACATGTCAAGTATCTATTTTGAAGTCTTGATCGATTTTGGGGGATGGGAAAGATCAGGTGATGGTTTTGGGTGTGATTTGATTTTCGTCTAGAACATCAAAAATCCTTCAGGATGCTCCAAAATGACTCATCTATATCTATAATGATAGATCTTGATTAGGAGTATCTTTTTTTAGTACATGTCAAGTATCTATTTTGAAGTCTTGATCGATTTTGGGGGTTGGGAAGGATCAGGTGATGGTTTTGGGTGTGATTTGATTTTCGTCTAGAACATCAAAAATCCTTCAGGATGCTCCAAAATGACTCATCTATATCTATAATGATAGATCTTGATTAGGAGTATCTTTTTCTAGTACATGTCAAGTATCTATTTTGAAGTCTTGATCGATTTTGGGGGTTGGGAAGGATCAGGTGATGGTTTTGGGTGTGATTTGATTTTCGTCTAGAACATCAAAAATCCTTCAGGATGCTCCAAAATGACTCATCTATATCTATAATGATAGATCTTGATTAGGAGTATCTTTTTCTAGTACATGTCAAGTATCTATTTTGAAGTCTTGATCGATTTTGGGGGTTGGGAAGGATCAGGTGATGGTTTTGGGTGTGATTTGATTTTCGTCTAGAACATCAAAAATCCTTCAGGATGCTCCAAAATGACTCATCTATATCTATAATGATAGATCTTGATTAGGAGTATCTTTTTCTAGTACATGTCAAGTATCTATTTTGAAGTCTTGATCGATTTTGGGGGTTGGGAAGGATCAGGTGATGGTTTTGGGTGTGATTTGCTTTTCGTCTAGAACATCAAAAATCCTTCAGGATGCTCCAAAATGACTCATCTATATCTATAATGATAGATCTTGATTAGGAGTATCTTTTTCTAGTACATGTCAAGTATCTATTTTGAAGTCTTGATCGATTTTGGGGGTTGGGAAGGATCAGGTGATGGTTTTGGATGTGATTTGATTTTCGTCTAGAACATCAAAAATCCTTCAGGATGCTTTAAAATGACTCATCTATATCTATAATGATAGATCTTGATTAGGAGTATCTTTTTCTAGTACATGTCAAGTATCTATTTTGAAGTCTTGATCGATTTTGGGGGTTGGGAAGGATCAGGTGATGGTTTTGGGTGTGATTTGATTTTCGTCTAGAACATCAAAAATCCTTCAGGATGCTCCAAAATGACTCATCTATATCTATAATGATAGATCTTGATTAGGAGTATCTTTTTCTAGTACATGTCAAGTATCTATTTTGAAGTCTTGATCGATTTTGGGGGTTGGGAAGGATCAGGTGATGGTTTTGGGTGTGATTTGATTTTCGTCTAGAACATCAAAAATCCTTCAGGATGCTCCAAAATGACTCATCTATATCTATAATGATAGATCTTGATTAGGAGTATCTTTTTCTAGTACATGTCAAGTATCTATTTTGAAGTCTTGATCAATTTTGGGGGTTGGGAAGGATCAGGTGATGGTTTTGGGTGTGATTTGATTTTCGTCTAGAACATCAAAAATCCTTCAGGATGCTCCAAAATGACTCATCTATATCTATAATGATAGATCTTGATTAGGAGTATCTTTTTCTAGTACATGTCAAGTATCTATTTTGAAGTCTTGATCGATTTTGGGGGTTGGGAAGGATCAGGTGATGGTTTTGGGTGTGATTTGATTTTCGTCTAGAACATCAAAAATCCTTCAGGATGCTCCAAAATGACTCATCTATATCTATAATGATAGATCTTGATTAGGAGTATCTTTTTCTAGTACATGTCAAGTATCTATTTTGAAGTCTTGATCGATTTTGGGGGTTGGGAAGGATCAGGTGATGGTTTTGGGTGTGATTTGATTTTCGTCTAGAACATCAAAAATCCTTCAGGATGCTCCAAAATGACTTATCTAAATCTATAATGATAGATCTTGATTAGGAGTATCTTTTTCTAGTACATGTCAAGTATCTATTTTGAAGTCTTGATCGATTTTGGGGGTTGGGAAGGATCAGGTGATGGTTTTGGGTGTGATTTGATTTTCGTCTAGAACATCAAAAATCCTTCAGGATGCTCCAAAATGACTCATCTATATCTATAATGATAGATCTTGATTAGGAGTATCTTTTTCTAGTACATGTCAAGTATCTATTTTGAAGTCTTGATCGATTTTGGGGGTTGGGAAGGATCAGGTGATGGTTTTGGGTGTGATTTGATTTTCGTCTAGAACATCAAAAATCCTTCAGGATGCTCCAAAATGACTCATCTATATCTATAATGATAGATCTTGATTAGGAGTATCTTTTTCTAGTACATGTCAAGTATCTATTTTGAAGTCTTGATCGATTTTGGGGGTTGGGAAGGATCAGGTGATGGTTTTGGGTGTGATTTGATTTTCGTCTAGAACATCAAAAATCCTTCAGGATGCTCCAAAATGACTCATCTATATCTATAATGATAGATCTTGATTAGGAGAATCTTTTTCTAGTACATGTCAAGTATCTATTTTGAAGTCTTGATCGATTTTGGGGGTTGGGAAGGATCAGGTGATGGTTTTGGGTGTGATTTGATTTTCGTCTAGAACATCAAAAATCCTTCAGGATGCTCCAAAATGACTCATCTATATCTATAATGATAGATCTTGATTAGGAGTATCTTTTTCTAGTACATGTCAAGTATCTATTTTGAAGTCTTGATCGATTTTGGGGGTTGGGAAGGATCAGGTGATGGTTTTGGGTGTGATTTGATTTTCGTCTAGAACATCAAAAATCCTTCAGGATGCTCCAAAATGACTCATCTATATCTATAATGATAGATCTTGATTAGGAGTATCTTTTTCTAGTACATGTCAAGTATCTATTTTGAAGTCTTGATCGATTTTGGGGGTTGGGAAGGATCAGGTGATGGTTTTGGGTGTGATTTGATTTTCGTCTAGAACATCAAAAATCCTTCAGGATGCTCCAAAATGACTCATCTATATCTATAATGATAGATCTTGATTAGGAGTATCTTTTTCTAGTACATGTCAAGTATCTATTTTGAAGTCTTGATCGATTTTGGGGGTTGGGAAGGATCAGGTGATGGTTTTGGGTGTGATTTGATTTTCGTCTAGAACATCAAAAATCCTTCAGGATGCTCCAAAATGACTCATCTATATCTATAATGATAGATCTTGATTAGGAGTATCTTTTTCTAGTACATGTCAAGTATCTATTTTGAAGTCTTGATCGATTTTGGGGGTTGGGAAGGATCAGGTGATGGTTTTGGGTGTGATTTGATTTTCGTCTAGAACATCAAAAATCCTTCAGGATGCTCCAAAATGACTCATCTATATCTATAATGATAGATCTTGATTAGGAGTATCTTTTTCTAGTACATGTCAAGTATCTATTTTGAAGTCTTGATCGATTTTGGGGGTTGGGAAGGATCAGGTGATGGTTTTGGGTGTGATTTGATTTTCGTCTAGAACATCAAAAATCCTTCAGGATGCTCCAAAATGACTCATCTATATCTATAATGATAGATCTTGATTAGGAGTATCTTTTTCTAGTACATGTCAAGTATCTATTTTGAAGTCTTGATCGATTTTGGGGGTTGGGAAGGATCAGGTGATGGTTTTGGGTGTGATTTGATTTTCGTCTAGAACATCAAAAATCCTTCAGGATGCTCCAAAATGACTCATCTATATCTATAATGATAGATCTTGATTAGGAGTATCTTTTTCTAGTACATGTCAAGTATCTATTTTGAAGTCTTGATCGATTTTGGGGGTTGGGAAGAATCAGGTGATGGTTTTGGGTGTGATTTGATTTTCGTCTAGAACATCAAAAATCCTTCAGGATGCTCCAAAATGACTCATCTATATCTATAATGATAGATCTTGATTAGGAGTATCTTTTTCTAGTACATGTCAAGTATCTATTTTGAAGTCTTGATCGATTTTGGGGGTTGGGAAGGATCAGGTGATGGTTTTGGGTGTGATTTGATTTTCGTCTAGAACATCAAAAATCCTTCAGGATGCTCCAAAATGACTCATCTATATCTATAATGATAGATCTTGATTAGGAGTATCTTTTTCTAGTACATGTCAAGTATCTATTTTGAAGTCTTGATCGATTTTGGGGGTTGGGAAGGATCAGGTGATGGTTTTGGGTGTGATTTGATTTTCGTCTAGAACATCAAAAATCCTTCAGGATGCTCCAAAATGACTCATCTATATCTATAATGATAGATCTTGATTAGGAGTATCTTTTTCTAGTACATGTCAAGTATCTATTTTGAAGTCTTGATCGATTTTGGGGGTTGGGAAGGATCAGGTGATGGTTTTGGGTGTGATTTGATTTTCGTCTAGAACATCAAAAATCCTTCAGGATGCTCCAAAATGACTCATCTATATCTATAATGATAGATCTTGATTAGGAGTATCTTTTTCTAGTACATGTCAAGTATCTATTTTGAAGTCTTGATCGATTTTGGGGGTTGGGAAGGATCAGGTGATGGTTTTGGGTGTGATTTGATTTTCGTCTAGAACATCAAAAATCCTTCAGGATGCTCCAAAATGACTCATCTATATCTATAATGATAGATCTTGATTAGGAGTATCTTTTTCTAGTACATGTCAAGTATCTATTTTGAAGTCTTGATCGATTTTGGGGGTTGGGAAGGATCAGGTGATGGTTTTGGGTGTGATTTGATTTTCGTCTAGAACATCAAAAATCCTTCAGGATGCTCCAAAATGACTCATCTATATCTATAATGATAGATCTTGATTAGGAGTATCTTTTTCTAGTACATGTCAAGTATCTATTTTGAAGTCTTGATCGATTTTGGGGGTTGGGAAGGATCAGGTGATGGTTTTGGGTGTGATTTGATTTTCGTCTAGAACATCAAAAATCCTTCAGGATGCTCCAAAATGACTCATCTATATCTATAATGATAGATCTTGATTAGGAGTATCTTTTTCTAGTACATGTCAAGTATCTATTTTGAAGTCTTGATCGATTTTGGGGGTTGGGAAGGATCAGGTGATGGTTTTGGGTGTGATTTGATTTTCGTCTAGAACATCAAAAATCCTTCAGGATGCTCCAAAATGACTCATCTATATCTATAATGATAGATCTTGATTAGGAGTATCTTTTTCTAGTACATGTCAAGTATCTATTTTGAAGTCTTGATCGATTTTGGGGGTTGGGAAGGATCAGGTGATGGTTTTGGGTGTGATTTGATTTTCGTCTAGAACATCAAAAATCCTTCAGGATGCTCCAAAATGACTCATCTATATCTATAATGATAGATCTTGATTAGGAGTATCTTTTTCTAGTACATGTCAAGTATCTATTTTGAAGTCTTGATCGATTTTGGGGGTTGGGAACGATCAGGTGATGGTTTTGGGTGTGATTTGATTTTCGTCTAGAACATCAAAAATCCTTCAGGATGCTCCAAAATGACTCATCTATATCTATAATGATAGATCTTGATTAGGAGTATCTTTTTCTAGTACATGTCAAGTATCTATTTTGAAGTCTTGATCGATTTTGGGGGTTGGGAAGGATCAGGTGATGGTTTTGGGTGTGATTTGATTTTCGTCTAGAACATCAAAAATCCTTCAGGATGCTCCAAAATGACTCATCTATATCTATAATGATAGATCTTGATTAGGAGTATCTTTTTCTAGTACATGTCAAGTATCTATTTTGAAGTCTTGATCGATTTTGGGGGTTGGGAAGGATCAGGTGATGGTTTTGGGTGTGATTTGATTTTCGTCTAGAACATCAAAAATCCTTCAGGATGCTCCAAAATGACTCATCTATATCTATAATGATAGATCTTGATTAGGAGTATCTTTTTCTAGTACATGTCAAGTATCTATTTTGAAGTCTTGATCGATTTTGGGGGTTGGGAAGGATCAGGTGATGGTTTTGGGTGTGATTTGATTTTCGTCTAGAACATCAAAAATCCTTCAGGATGCTCCAAAATGGCTCATCTATATCTATAATGATAGATCTTGATTAGGAGTATCTTTTTCTAGTACATGTCAAGTATCTATTTTGAAGTCTTGATCGATTTTGGGGGATGGGAAAGATCAGGTGATGGTTTTGGGTGTGATTTGATTTTCGTCTAGAACATCAAAAATCCTTCAGGATGCTCCAAAATGACTCATCTATATCTATAATGATAGATCTTGATTAGGAGTATCTTTTTTTAGTACATGTCAAGTATCTATTTTGAAGTCTTGATCGATTTTGGGGGTTGGGAAGGATCAGGTGATGGTTTTGGGTGTGATTTGATTTTCGTCTAGAACATCAAAAATCCTTCAGGATGCTCCAAAATGACTCATCTATATCTATAATGATAGATCTTGATTAGGAGTATCTTTTTCTAGTACATGTCAAGTATCTATTTTGAAGTCTTGATCGATTTTGGGGGTTGGGAAGGATCAGGTGATGGTTTTGGGTGTGATTTGATTTTCGTCTAGAACATCAAAAATCCTTCAGGATGCTCCAAAATGACTCATCTATATCTATAATGATAGATCTTGATTAGGAGTATCTTTTTCTAGTACATGTCAAGTATCTATTTTGAAGTCTTGATCGATTTTGGGGGTTGGGAAGGATCAGGTGATGGTTTTGGGTGTGATTTGATTTTCGTCTAGAACATCAAAAATCCTTCAGGATGCTCCAAAATGACTCATCTATATCTATAATGATAGATCTTGATTAGGAGTATCTTTTTCTAGTACATGTCAAGTATCTATTTTGAAGTCTTGATCGATTTTGGGGGTTGGGAAGGATCAGGTGATGGTTTTGGGTGTGATTTGATTTTCGTCTAGAACATCAAAAATCCTTCAGGATGCTCCAAAATGACTCATCTATATCTATAATGATAGATCTTGATTAGGAGTATCTTTTTCTAGTACATGTCAAGTATCTATTTTGAAGTCTTGATCGACTTTGGGGGTTGGGAAGGATCAGGTGATGGTTTTGGGTGTGATTTGATTTTCGTCTAGAACATCAAAAATCCTTCAGGATGCTCCAAAATGACTTATCTATATCTATAATGATAGATCTTGATTAGGAGTATCTTTTTCTAGTACATGTCAAGTATCTATTTTGAAGTCTTGATCGATTTTGGGGGTTGGGAAGGATCAGGTGATGGTTTTGGGTGTGATTTGATTTTCGTCTAGAACATCAAAAATCCTTCAGGATGCTCCAAAATGACTCATCTATATCTATAATGATAGATCTTGATTAGGAGTATCTTTTTCTAGTACATGTCAAGTATCTATTTTGAAGTCTTGATCGATTTTGGGGGTTGGGAAGGATCAGGTGATGGTTTTGGGTGTGATTTGATTTTCGTCTAGAACATCAAAAATCCTTCAGGATGCTCCAAAATGACTCATCTATATCTATAATGATAGATCTTGATTAGGAGTATCTTTTTCTAGTACATGTCAAGTATCTATTTTGAAGTCTTGATCGATTTTGGGGGTTGGGAAGGATCAGGTGATGGTTTTGGGTGTGATTTGATTTTCGTCTAGAACATCAAAAATCCTTCAGGATGCTCCAAAATGACTCATCTATATCTATAATGATAGATCTTGATTAGGAGTATCTTTTTCTAGTACATGTCAAGTATCTATTTTGAAGTCTTGATCGATTTTGGGGGTTGGGAAGGATCAGGTGATGGTTTTTGGGTGTGATTTGATTTTCGTCTAGAACATCAAAAATCCTTCAGGATGCTCCAAAATGACTCATCTATATCTATAATGATAGATCTTGATTAGGAGTATCTTTTTCTAGTACATGTCAAGTATCTATTTTGAAGTCTTGATCGATTTTGGGGGTTGGGAAGGATCAGGTGATGGTTTTGGGTGTGATTTGATTTTCGTCTAGAACATCAAAAATCCTTCAGGATGCTCCAAAATGACTCATCTATATCTATAATGATAGATCTTGATTAGGAGTATCTTTTTCTAGTACATGTCAAGTATCTATTTTGAAGTCTTGATCGATTTTGGGGGTTGGGAAGGATCAGGTGATGGTTTTGGGTGTGATTTGATTTTCGTCTAGAACATCAAAAATCCTTCAGGATGCTCCAAAATGACTCATCTATATCTATAATGATAGATCTTGATTAGGAGTATATTTTTCTAGTACATGTCAAGTATCTATTTTGAAGTCTTGATCGATTTTGGGGGTTGGGAAGGATCAGGTGATGGTTTTGGGTGTGATTTGATTTTCGTCTAGAACATCAAAAATCCTTCAGGATGCTCCAAAATGACTCATCTATATCTATAATGATAGATCTTGATTAGGAGTATCTTTTTCTAGTACATGTCAAGTATCTATTTTGAAGTCTTGATCGAGTTTAGGGGTTGGGAAGGATCAGGTGATGGTTTTGGGTGTGATTTGATTTTCGTCTAGAACATAAAAAATCCTTCAGGATGCTCCAAAATGACTCATCTATATCTATAATGATAGATCTTGATTAGGAGTATCTTTTTCTAGTACATGTCAAGTATCTATTTTGAAGTCTTGATCGATTTTGGGGGTTGGGAAGGATCAGGTGATGGTTTTGGGTGTGATTTGATTTTCGTCTAGAACATCAAAAATCCTTCAGGATGCTCCAAAATGACTCATCTATATCTATAATGATATATCTTGATTAGGAGTATCTTTTTCTAGTACATGTCAAGTATCTATTTTGAAGTCTTGATCGATTTTGGGGGTTGGGAAGGATCAAGTGATGGTTTTGGGTGTGATTTGATTTTCGTCTAGAACATCAAAAATCCTTCAGGATGCTCCAAAATGACTCATCTATATCTATAATGATAGATCTTGATTAGGAGTATCTTTTTCTAGTACATGTCAAGTATCTATTTTGAAGTCTTGATCGATTTTGGGGGTTGGGAAGGATCAGGTGATGGTTTTAGGTGTGATTTGATTTTCGTCTAGAACATCAAAAATCCTTCAGGATGCTCCAAAATGACTCATCTATATCTATAATGATAGATCTTGATTAGGAGTATCTTTTTCTAGTACATGTCAAGTATCTATTTTGAAGTCTTGATCGATTTTGGGGGTTGGGAAGGATCAGGTGATGGTTTTGGGTGTGATTTGATTTTCGTCTAGAACATCAAAAATCCTTCAGGATGCTCCAAAATGACTCATCTATATCTATAATGATAGATCTTGATTAGGAGTATCTTTTTCTAGTACATGTCAAGTATCTATTTTGAAGTCTTGATCGATTTTGGGGGTTGGGAAGGATCAGGTGATGGTTTTGGGTGTGATTTGATTTTCGTCTAGAACATCAAAAATCCTTCAGGATGCTCCAAAATGACTCATCTATATCTATAATGATAGATCTTGATTAGGAGTATCTTTTTCTAGTACATGTCAAGTATCTATTTTGAAGTCTTGATCGATTTTGGGGGTTGCGAAGGATCAGGTGATGGTTTTGGGTGTGATTTGATTTTCGTCTAGAACATCAAAAATCCTTCAGGATGCTCCAAAATGACTCATCTATATCTATAATGATAGATCTTGATTAGGAGTATCTTTTTCTAGTACATGTCAAGTATCTATTTTGAAGTCTTGATCGATTTTGGGGGTTGGGAAGGATCAGGTGATGGTTTTGGGTGTGATTTGATTTTCGTCTAGAACATCAAAAATCCTTCAGGATGCTCCAAAATGACTCATCTATATCTATAATGATAGATCTTGATTAGGAGTATCTTTTTCTAGTACATGTCAAGTATCTATTTTGAAGTCTTGATCGATTTTGGGGGTTGGGAAGGATCAGGTGATGGTTTTGGGTGTGTTTTGATTTTCGTCTAGAACATCAAAAATCCTTCAGGATGCTCCAAAATGACTCATCTATATCTATAATGATAGATCTTGATTAGGAGTATCTTTTTCTAGTACATGTCAAGTATCTATTTTGAAGTCTTGATCGATTTTGGGGGTTGGGAAGGATCAGGTGATGGTTTTGGGTGTGATTTGATTTTCGTCTAGAACATCAAAAATCCTTCAGGATGCTCCAAAATGACTCATCTATATCTACAATGATAGATCTTGATTAGGAGTATCTTTTTTTAGTACATGTCAAGTATCTATTTTGAAGTCTTGATCGATTTTGGGGGTTGGGAAGGATCAGGTGATGGTTTTGGGTGTGATTTGATTTTCGTCTAGAACATCAAAAATCCTTCAGGATGCTCCAAAATGACTCATCTATATCTATAATGATAGATCTTGATTAGGAGTATCTTTTTCTAGTACATGTCAAGTATCTATTTTGAAGTCTTGATCGATTTTGGGGGTTGGGAAGGATCAGGTGATGGTTTTGGGTGTGATTTGATTTTCGTCTAGAACATCAAAAATCCTTCAGGATGCTCCAAAATGACTCATCTATATCTATAATGATAGATCTTGATTAGGAGTATCTTTTTCTAGTACATGTCAAGTATCTATTTTGAAGTCTTGATCGATTTTGGGGGTTGGGAAAGATCAGGTGATGGTTTTGGGTGTGATTTGATTTTCGTCTAGAACATCAAAAATCCTTCAGGATGCTCCAAAATGACTCATCTATATCTATAATGATAGATCTTGATTAGGAGTATCTTTTTCTAGTACATGTCAAGTATCTATTTTGAAGTCTTGATCGATTTTGGGGGTTGGGAAGGATCAGGTGATGGTTTTGGGTGTGATTTGATTTTCGTCTAGAACATCAAAAATCCTTCAGGATGCTCCAAAATGACTCATCTATATCTATAATGATAGATCTTGATTAGGAGTATCTTTTTCTAGTACATGTCAAGTATCTATTTTGAAGTCTTGATCGATTTTGGGGGTTGGGAAGGATCAGGTGATGGTTTTGGGTGTGATTTGATTTTCGTCTAGAACATCAAAAATCCTTCAGGATGCTCCAAAATGACTCATCTATATCTATAATGATAGATCTTGATTAGGAGTATCTTTTTCTAGTACATGTCAAGTATCTATTTTGAAGTCTTGATCGATTTTGGGGGTTGGGAAGGATCAGGTGATGGTTTTGGGTGTGATTTGATTTTCGTCTAGAACATCAAAAATCCTTCAGGATGCTCCAAAATGACTCATCTATATCTATAATGATAGATCTTGATTAGGAGTATCTTTTTCTAGTACATGTCAAGTATCTATTTTGAAGTCTTGATCGATTTTGGGGGTTGGGAAAGATCAGGTGATGTTTTTGGGTGTGATTTGATTTTCGTCTAGAACATCAAAAATCCTTCAGGATGCTCCAAAATGACTCATCTATATCTATAATGATAGATCTTGATTAGGAGTATCTTTTTCTAGTACATGTCAAGTATCTATTTTGAAGTCTTGATCGATTTTGGGGGTTGGGAAGGATCAGGTGATGGTTTTGGGTGTGATTTGATTTTCGTCTAGAACATCAAAAATCCTTCAGGATGCTCCAAAATGACTCATCTATATCTATAATGATAGATCTTGATTAGGAGTATCTTTTTCTAGTACATGTCAAGTATCTATTTTGAAGTCTTGATCGATTTTGGGGGTTGGGAAGGATCAGGTGATGGTTTTGGGTGTGATTTGATTTTCGTCTAGAACATCAAAAATCCTTCAGGATGCTCCAAAATGACTCATCTATATCTATAATGATAGATCTTGATTAGGAGTATCTTTTTCTAGTACATGTCAAGTATCTATTTTGAAGTCTTGATCGATTTTGGGGGTTGGGAAGGATCAGGTGATGGTTTTGGGTGTGATTTAATTTTCGTCTAGAACATCAAAAATCCTTCAGGATGCTCCAAAATGACTCATCTATATCTATAATGATAGATCTTGATTAGGAGTATCTTTTTCTAGTACATGTCAAGTATCTATTTTGAAGTCTTGATCGATTTTGGGGGTTGGGAAGGATCAGGTGATGGTTTTGGGTGTGATTTGATTTTCGTCTAGAACATCAAAAATCCTTCAGGATGCTCCAAAATGACTCATCTATATCTATAATGATAGATCTTGATTAGGAGTATCTTTTTCTAGTACATGTCAAGTATCTATTTTGAAGTCTTGATCGATTTTGGGGGTTGGGAAGGATCAGGTGATGGTTTTGGGTGTGATTTGATTTTCGTCTAGAACATCAAAAATCCTTCAGGATGCTCCAAAATGACTCATCTATATCTATAATGATAGATCTTGATTGGGAGTATCTTTTTCTAGTACATGTCAAGTATCTATTTTGAAGTCTTGATCGATTTTGGGGGTTGGGAAGGATCAGGTGATGGTTTTGGGTGTGATTTGATTTTCGTCTAGAACATCAAAAATCCTTCAGGATGCTCCAAAATGACTCATCTATATCTATAATGATAGATCTTGATTAGGAGTATCTTTTTCTAGTACATGTCAAGTATCTATTTTGAAGTCTTGATCGATTTTGGGGGTTGGGAAGGATCAGGTGATGGTTTTGGGTGTGATTTGATTTTCGTCTAGAACATCAAAAATCCTTCAGGATGCTCCAAAATGACTCATCTATATCTATAATGATAGATCTTGATTAGGAGTATCTTTTTCTAGTACATGTCAAGTATCTATTTTGAAGTCTTGATCGATTTTGGGGGTTGGGAAGGATAAGGTGATGGTTTTGGGTGTGATTTGATTTTCGTCTAGAACATCAAAAATCCTTCAGGATGCTCCAAAATGACTCATCTATATCTATAATGATAGATCTTGATTAGGAGTATCTTTTTCTAGTACATGTCAAGTATCTATTTTGAAGTCTTGATCGATTTTGGGGGTTGGGAAGGATCAGGTGATGGTTTTGGGTGTGATTTGATTTTCGTCTAGAACATCAAAAATCCTTCAGGATGCTTCAAAATGACTCATCTATATCTATAATGATAGATCTTGATTAGGAGTATCTTTTTCTAGTACATGTCAAGTATCTATTTTGAAGTCTTGATCGATTTTGGGGGTTGGGAAGGATCAGGTGATGGTTTTGGGTGTGATTTGATTTTCGTCTAGAACATCAAAAATCCTTCAGGATGCTCCAAAATGACTCATCTATATCTATAATGATAGATCTTGATTAGGAGTATCTTTTTCTAGTACATGTCAAGTATCTATTTTGAAGTCTTGATCGATTTTGGGGGTTGGGAAGGATCAGGTGATGGTTTTGGGTGTGATTTGATTTTCGTCTAGAACATCAAAAATCCTTCAGGATGCTCCAAAATGACTCATCTATATCTATAATGATAGATCTTGATTAGGAGTGTCTTTTTCTAGTACATGTCAAGTATCTATTTTGAAGTCTTGATCGATTTTGGGGGTTGGGAAGGATCAGGTGATGGTTTTGGGTGTGATTTGATTTTCGTCTAGAACATCAAAAATCCTTCAGGATGCTCCAAAATGACTCATCTATATCTATAATGATAGATCTTGATTAGGAGTATCTTTTTCTAGTACATATCAAGTATCTATTTTGAAGTCTTGATCGATTTTGGGGGTTGGGAAGGATCAGGTGATGGTTTTGGGTGTGATTTGATTTTCGTCTAGAACATCAAAAATCCTTCAGGATGCTCCAAAATGACTCATCTATATCTATAATGATAGATCTTGATTAGGAGTATCTTTTTCTAGTACATGTCAAGTATCTATTTTGAAGTCTTGATCGATTTTGAGGGTTGGGAAGGATCAGGTGATGGTTTTGGGTGTGATTTGATTTTCGTCTAGAACATCAAAAATCCTTCAGGATGCTCCAAAATGACTCATCTATATCTATAATGATAGATCTTGATTAGGAGTATCTTTTTCTAGTACATGTCAAGTATCTATTTTGAAGTCTTGATCGATTTTTGGGGTTGGGAAGGATCAGGTGATGGTTTTGGGTGTGATTTGATTTTCGTCTAGAACATCAAAAATCCTTCAGGATGCTCCAAAAGACTCATCTATATCTATAATGATAGATCTTGATTAGAAGTATCTTTTTCTAGTACATGTCAAGTATCTATTTTGAAGTCTTGATCGATTTTGGGGGTTGGGAAGGATCAGGTGATGGTTTTGGGTGTGATTTGATTTTCGTCTAGAACATCAAAAATCATTCAGGATGCTCCAAAATGACTCATCTATATCTATAATGATAGATCTTGATTAGGAGTATCTTTTTCTAGTACATGTCAAGTATCTATTTTGAAGTCTTGATCGATTTTGGGGGTTGGGAAGGATCAGGTGATGGTTTTGGGTGTGATTTGATTTTCGTCTAGAACATCAAAAATCCTTCAGGATGCTCCAAAATGACTCATCTATATCTATAATGATAGATCTTGATTAGGAGTATCTTTTTCTAGTACATGTCAAGTATCTATTTTGAAGTCTTGATCGATTTTGGGGGTTGGGAAGGATCAGGTGATGGTTTTGGGTGTGATTTGATTTTCGTCTAGAACATCAAAAATCCTTCAGGATGCTCCAAAATGACTCATCTATATCTATAATGATAGATCTTGATTAGGAGTATCTTTTTCTAGTACATGTCAAGTATCTATTTTGAAGTCTTGATCGATTTTGGGGGTTGGGAAGGATCAGGTGATGGTTTTGGGTGTGATTTGATTTTCGTCTAGAACATCAAAAATCCTTCAGGATGCTCCAAAACGACTCATCTATATCTATAATGATAGATCTTGATTAGGAGTATCTTTTTCTAGTACATGTCAAGTATCTATTTTGAAGTCTTGATCGATTTTGGGGGTTGGGAAGGATCAGGTGATGGTTTTGGGTGTGATTTGATTTTCGTCTAGAACATCAAAAATCCTTCAGGATGCTCCAAAATGACTCATCTATATCTATAATGATAGATCTTGATTAGGAGTATCTTTTTCTAGTACATGTCAAGTATCTATTTTGAAGTCTTGATCGATTTTGGGGGTTGGGAAGGATCAGGTGATGGTTTTGGGTGTGATTTGATTTTCGTCTAGAACATCAAAAATCCTTCAGGATGCTCCAAAATGACTCATGTATATCTATAATGATAGATCTTGATTAGGAGTATCTTTTTCTAGTACATGTCAAGTATCTATTTTGAAGTCTTGATCGATTTTGGGGGTTGGGAAGGATCAGGTGATGGTTTTGGGTGTGATTTGATTTTCGTCTAGAACATCAAAAATCCTCCAGGATGCTCCAAAATGACTCATCTATATCTATAATGATAGATCTTGATTAGGAGTATCTTTTTCTAGTACATGTCAAGTATCTATTTTGAAGTCTTGATCGATTTTGGGGGTTGGGAAGGATCAGGTGATGGTTTTGGGTGTGATTTGATTTTCGTCTAGAACATCAAAAATCCTTCAGGATGCTCCAAAATGACTCATCTATATCTATAATGATAGATCTTGATTAGGAGTATCTTTTTCTAGTACATGTCAAGTATCTATTTTGAAGTCTTGATCGATTTTGGGGGTTGGAAAGGATCAGGTGATGGTTTTGGGTGTGATTTGATTTTCGTCTAGAACATCAAAAATCCTTCAGGATGCTCCAAAATGACTCATCTATATCTATAATGATAGATCTTGATTAGGAGTATCTTTTTCTAGTACATGTCAAGTATCTATTTTGAAGTCTTGATCGATTTTGGGGGTTGGGAAGGATCAGGTGATGGTTTTGGGTGTGATTTGATTTTCGTCTAGAACATCAAAAATCCTTCAGGATGCTCCAAAATGACTCATCTATATCTATAATGATAGATCTTGATTAGGAGTATCTTTTTCTAGTACATGTCAAGTATCTATTTTGAAGTCTTGATCGATTTTGGGGGTTGGGAAGGATCAGGTGATGGTTTTGGGTGTGATTTGATTTTCGTCTAGAACATCAAAAATCCTTCAGGATGCTCCAAAATGACTCATCTATATCTATAATGATAGATCTTGATTAGGAGTATCTTTTTCTAGTACATGTCAAGTATCTATTTTGAAGTCTTGATCGATTTTGGGGGTTGGGAAGGATCAGGTGATGGTTTTGGGTGTGATTTGATTTTCGTCTAGAACATCAAAAATCCTTCAGGATGCTCCAAAATGACTCATCTATATCTATAATGATAGATCTTGATTAGGAGTATCTTTTTCTAGTACATGTCAAGTATCTATTTTGAAGTCTTGATCGATTTTGGGGGTTGGGAAGGATCAGGTGATGGTTTTGGGTGTGATTTGATTTTCGTCTAGAACATCAAAAATCCTTCAGGATGCTCCAAAACGACTCATCTATATCTATAATGATAGATCTTGATTAGGAGTATCTTTTTCTAGTACATGTCAAGTATCTATTTTGAAGTCTTGATAGATTTTGGGGGTTGGGAAGGATCAGGTGATGGTTTTGGGTGTGATTTGATTTTCGTCTAGAACATCAAAAATCCTTCAGGATGCTCCAAAATGACTCATCTATATCTATAATGATAGATCTTGATTAGGAGTATCTTTTTCTAGTACATGTCAAGTATCTATTTTGAAGTCTTGATCGATTTTGGGGGTTGGGAAGGATCAGGTGATGGTTTTGGGTGTGATTTGATTTTCGTCTAGAACATCAAAAATCCTTCAGGATGCTCCAAAATGACTCATGTATATCTATAATGATAGATCTTGATTAGGAGTATCTTTTTCTAGTACATGTCAAGTATCTATTTTGAAGTCTTGATCGATTTTGGGGGTTGGGAAGGATCAGGTGATGGTTTTGGGTGTGATTTGATTTTCGTCTAGAACATCAAAAATCCTCCAGGATGCTCCAAAATGACTCATCTATATCTATAATGATAGATCTTGATTAGGAGTATCTTTTTCTAGTACATGTCAAGTATCTATTTTGAAGTCTTGATCGATTTTGGGGGTTGGGAAGGATCAGGTGATGGTTTTGGGTGTGATTTGATTTTCGTCTAGAACATCAAAAATCCTTCAGGATGCTCCAAAATGACTCATCTATATCTATAATGATAGATCTTGATTAGGAGTATCTTTTTCTAGTACATGTCAAGTATCTATTTTGAAGTCTTGATCGATTTTGGGGGTTGGGAAGGATCAGGTGATGGTTTTGGGTGTGATTTGATTTTCGTCTAGAACATCAAAAATCCTTCAGGATGCTCCAAAATGACTCATCTATATCTATAATGATAGATCTTGATTAGGAGTATCTTTTTCTAGTACATGTCAAGTATCTATTTTGAAGTCTTGATCGATTTTGGGGGTTGGGAAGGATCAGGTGATGGTTTTGGGTGTGATTTGATTTTCGTCTAGAACATCAAAAATCCTTCAGGATGCTCCAAAATGACTCATCTATATCTATAATGATAGATCTTGATTAGGAGTATCTTTTTCTAGTACATGTCAAGTATCTATTTTGAAGTCTTGATCGATTTTGGGGGTTGGGAAGGATCAGGTGATGGTTTTGGGTGTGATTTGATTTTCGTCTAGAACATCAAAAATCCTTCAGGATGCTCCAAAATGACTCATCTATATCTATAATGATAGATCTTGATTAGGAGTATCTTTTTCTAGTACATGTCAAGTATCTATTTTGAAGTCTTGATCGATTTTGGGGGTTGGGAAGGATCAGGTGATGGTTTTGGGTGTGATTTGATTTTCGTCTAGAACATCAAAAATCCTTCAGGATGCTCCAAAATGACTCATCTATATCTATAATGATAGATCTTGATTAGGAGTATCTTTTTCTAGTACATGTCAAGTATCTATTTTGAAGTCTTGATCGATTTTGGGGGTTGGGAAGGATCAGGTGATGGTTTTGGGTGTGATTTGATTTTCGTCTAGAACATCAAAAATCCTTCAGGATGCTCCAAAATGACTCATCTATATCTATAATGATAGATCTTGATTAGGAGTATCTTTTTCTAGTACATGTCAAGTATCTATTTTGAAGTCTTGATCGATTTTGGGGGTTGGGAAGGATCAGGTGATGGTTTTGGGTGTGATTTGATTTTCGTCTAGAACATCAAAAATCCTTCAGGATGCTCCAAAATGACTCATCTATATCTATAATGATAGATCTTGATTAGGAGTATCTTTTTCTAGTACATGTCAAGTATCTATTTTGAAGTCTTGATCGATTTTGGGGGTTGGGAAGGATCAGGTGATGGTTTTGGGTGTGATTTGATTTTCGTCTAGAACATCAAAAATCCTTCAGGATGCTCCAAAATGACTCATCTATATCTATAATGATAGATCTTGATTAGGAGTATCTTTTTCTAGTACATGTCAAGTATCTATTTTGAAGTCTTGATCGATTTTGGGGGTTGGGAAGGATCAGGTGATGGTTTTGGGTGTGATTTGATTTTCGTCTAGAACATCAAAAATCCTTTAGGATGCTCCAAAATGACTCATCTATATCTATAATGATAGATCTTGATTAGGAGTATCTTTTTCTAGTACATGTCAAGTATCTATTTTGAAGTCTTGATCGATTTTGGGGGTTGGGAAGGATCAGGTGATGGTTTTGGGTGTGATTTGATTTTCGTCTAGAACATCAAAAATCCTTCAGGATGCTCCAAAATGACTCATCTATATCTATAATGATAGATCTTGATTAGGAGTATCTTTTTCTAGTACATGTCAAGTATCTATTTTGAAGTCTTGATCGATTTTGGGGGTTGGGAAGGATCAGGTGATGGTTTTGGGTGTGATTTGATTTTCGTCTAGAACATCAAAAATCCTTCAGGATGCTCCAAAATGACTCATCTATATCTATAATGATAGATCTTGATTAGGAGTATCTTTTCCTAGTACATGTCAAGTATCTATTTTGAAGTCTTGATCGATTTTGGGGGTTGGGAAGGATCAGGTGATGGTTTTGGGTGTGATTTGATTTTCGTCTAGAACATCAAAAATCCTTCAGGATGCTCCAAAATGACTCATCTATATCTATAATGATAGATCTTCATAAGGAGTATCTTTTTCTAGTACATGTCAAGTATCTATTTTGAAGTCTTGATCGATTTTGGGGGTTGGGAAGGATCAGGTGATGGTTTTGGGTGTGATTTGATTTTTGTCTAGAACATCAAAAATCCTTCAGGATGCTCCAAAATGACTCATCTATATCTATAATGATAGATCTTGATTAGGAGTATCTTTTTCTAGTACATGTCAAGTATCTATTTTGAAGTCTTGATCGATTTTGGGGGTTGGGAAGGATCAGGTGATGGTTTTGGGTGTGATTTGATTTTCGTCTAGAACATCAAAAATCCTTCAGGATGCTCCAAAATGACTCATCTATATCTATAATGATAGATCTTGATTAGGAGTATCTTTTTCTAGTACATATCAAGTATCTATTTAGAAGTCTTGATCGATTTTGGGGGTTGGGAAGGATCAGGTGATGGTTTTGGGTGTGATTTGATTTTCGTCTAGAACATCAAAAATCCTTCAGGATGCTCCAAAATGACTCATCTATATCTATAATGATAGATCTTGATTAGGAGTATCTTTTTCTAGTACATGTCAAGTATCTATTTTGAAGTCTTGATCGATTTTGGGGGTTGGGAAGGATCAGGTGATGGTTTTGGGTGTGATTTGATTTTCGTCTAGAACATCAAAAATCCTTCAGGATGCTCCAAAATGACTCATCTATATCTATAATGATAGATCTTGATTAGGAGTATCTTTTTCTAGTACATGTCAAGTATCTATTTTGAAGTCTTGATCGATTTTGGGGGTTGGGAAGGATCAGGTGATGGTTTTGGGTGTGATTTGATTTTCGTCTAGAACATCAAAAATCCTTCAGGATGCTCCAAAATGACTCATCTATATCTATAATGATAGATCTTGATTAGGAGTATCTTTTTCTAGTACATGTCAAGTATCTATTTTGAAGTCTTGATCGATTTTGGGGGTTGGGAAGGATCAGGTGATGGTTTTGGGTGTGATTTGATTTTCGTCTAGAACATCAAAAATCCTTCAGGATGCTCCAAAATGACTCATCTATATCTATAATGATAGATCTTGATTAGGAGTATCTTTTTCTAGTACATGTCAAGTATCTATTTTGAAGTCTTGATCGATTTTGGGGGTTGGGAAGGATCAGGTGATGGTTTTGGGTGTGATTTGATTTTCGTCTAGAACATCAAAAATCCTTCAGGATGCTCCAAAATGACTCATCTATATCTATAATGATAGATCTTGATTAGGAGTATCTTTTTCTAGTACATGTCAAGTATCTATTTTGAAGTCTTGATCGATTTTAGGGGTTGGGAAGGATCAGGTGACGGTTTTGGGTGTGATTTGATTTTCGTCTAGAACATCAAAAATCCTTCAGGATGCTCCAAAATGACTCATCTATATCTATAATGATAGATCTTGATTAGGAGTATCTTTTTTTAGTACATGTCAAGTATCTATTTTGAAGTCTTGATCGATTTTGGGGGTTGGGAAGGATCAGGTGATGGTTTTGGGTGTGATTTGATTTTCGTCTAGAACATCAAAAATCCTTCAGGATGCTCCAAAATGACTTATCTATATCTATAATGATAGATCTTGATTAGGAGTATCTTTTTCTAGTACATGTCAAGTATCTAATTTGAAGTCTTGATCGATTTTGGGGGTTGGGAAGGATCAGGTGATGGTTTTGGGTGTGATTTGATTTTCGTCTAGAACATCAAATATCCTTCAGGATGCTCCAAAATGACTCATCTATATATATAATGATAGATCTTGATTAGGAGTATCTTTTTCTAGTACATGTCAAGTATCTATTTTGAAGTCTTGATCGATTTTGGGGGTTGGGAAGGATCAGGTGATGGTTTTGGGTGTGATTTGATTTTCGTCTAGAACATCAAAAATCCTTCAGGATGCTCCAAAATGACTCATCTATATCTTTAATGATAGATCTTGATTAGGAGTATCTTTTTCTAGTACATGTCAAGTATCTATTTTGAAGTCTTGATCGATTTTGGGGGTTGGGAAGGATCAGGTGATGGTTTTGGGTGTGATTTGATTTTCGTCTAGAACATCAAAAACACTTCAGGATGCTCCAAAATGACTCATCTATATCTATAATGATAGATCTTGATTAGGAGTATCTTTTTCTAGTACATGTCAAGTATCTATTTTGAAGTCTTGATCAATTTTGGGGGTTGGGAAGGATCAGGTGACGGTTTTGGGTGTGATTTGATTTTCGTCTAGAACATCAAAAATCCTTCAGGATGCTCCAAAATGACTCATCTATATCTATAATGATAGATCTTGATTAGGAGTATCTTTTTCTAGTACATGTCAAGTATCTATTTTGAAGTCTTGATCGATTTTGGGGGTTGGGAAGGATCAGGTGATGGTTTTGGGTGTGATTTGATTTTCGTCTAGAACATCAAAAATCCTTCAGGATGCTCCAAAATGACTCATCTATATCTATAATGATAGATCTTGATTAGGAGTATCTTTTTCTAGTACATGTCAAGTATCTATTTTGAAGTCTTGATCGATTTTGGGGGTTGGGAAGGATCAGGTGATGGTTTTGGTGATGGTTTTGGGTGTGATTTGATTTTCGTCTAGAACATCAAAAATCCTTCAGGATGCTCCAAAATGACTCATCTATATCTATAATGATAGATCTTGATTAGGAGTATCTTTTTCTAGTACATGTCAAGTATCTATTTTGAAGTCTTGATCGATTTTGGGGGTTGGGAAGGATCAGGTGATGGTTTTGGGTGTGATTTGATTTTCGTCTAGAATATCAAAAATCCTTCAGGATGCTCCAAAATGACTCATCTATATCTATAATGATAGATCTTGACTAGGAGTATCTTTTTCTAGTACATGTCAAGTATCTATTTTGAAGTCTTGATCGATTTTGGGGGTTGGGAAGGATCAGGTGATGGTTTTGGGTGTGATTTGATTTTCGTCTAGAACATCAAAAATCCTTCAGGATGCTCCAAAATGACTCATCTATATCTATAATGATAGATCTTGATTAGGAGTATCTTTTTCTAGTACATGTCAAGTATCTATTTTGAAGTCTTGATCGATTTTGGGGGTTGGGAAGGATCAGGTGATGGTTTTGGGTGTGATTTGATTTTCGTCTAGAACATCAAAAATCCTTCAGGATGCTCCAAAATGACTCATCTATATCTATAATGATAGATCTTGATTAGGAGTATCTTTTTCTAGTACATGTCAAGTATCTATTTTGAAGTCTTGATCGATTTTGGGGGTTGGGAAGGATCAGGTGATGGTTTTGGGTGTGATTTGATTTTCGTCTAGAACATCAAAAATCCTTCAGGATGCTCCAAAATGACTCATCTATATCTATAATGATAGATCTTGATTAGGAGTATCTTTTTCTAGTACATGTCAAGTATCTATTTTGAAGTCTTGATCGATTTTGGGGGTTGGGAAGGATCAGGTGATGGTTTTGGGTGTGATTTGATTTTCGTCTAGAACATCAAAAATCCTTCAGGATGCTCCAAAATGACTCATCTATATCTATAATGATAGATCTTGATTAGGAGTATCTTTTTCTAGTACATGTCAAGTATCTATTTTGAAGTCTTGATCGATTTTGGGGGTTGGGAAGGATCAGGTGATGGTTTTGGGTGTGATTTGATTTTCGTCTAGAACATCAAAAATCCTTCAGGATGCTCCAAAATGACTCATCTATATCTATAATGATAGATCTTGATTAGGAGTATCTTTTTCTAGTACATGTCAAGTATCTATTTTGAAGTCTTGATCGATTTTGGGGGTTGGGAAGGATCAGGTGATGGTTTTGGGTGTGATTTGATTTTCGTCTAGAATATCAAAAATCCTTCAGGATGCTCCAAAATGACTCATCTATATCTATAATGATAGATCTTGACTAGGAGTATCTTTTTCTAGTACATGTCAAGTATCTATTTTGAAGTCTTGATCGATTTTGGGGGTTGGGAAGGATCAGGTGATGGTTTTGGGTGTGATTTGATTTTCGTCTAGAACATCAAAAATCCTTCAGGATGCTCCAAAATGACTCATCTATATCTATAATGATAGATCTTGATTAGGAGTATCTTTTTCTAGTACATGTCAAGTATCTATTTTGAAGTCTTGATCGATTTTGGGGGTTGGGAAGGATCAGGTGATGGTTTTGGGTGTGATTTGATTTTCGTCTAGAACATCAAAAATCCTTCAGGATGCTCCAAAATGACTCATCTATATCTATAATGATAGATCTTGATTAGGAGTATCTTTTTCTAGTACATGTCAAGTATCTATTTTGAAGTCTTGATCGATTTTGGGGGTTGGGAAGGATCAGGTGATGGTTTTGGGTGTGATTTGATTTTCGTCTAGAACATCAAAAATCCTTCAGGATGCTCCAAAATGACTCATCTATATCTATAATGATAGATCTTGATTAGGAGTATCTTTTTCTAGTACATGTCAAGTATCTATTTTGAAGTCTTGATCGATTTTGGGGGTTGGGAAGGATCAGGTGATGGTTTTGGGTGTGATTTGATTTTCGTCTAGAATATCAAAAATCCTTCAGGATGCTCCAAAATGACTCATCTATATCTATAATGATAGATCTTGACTAGGAGTATCTTTTTCTAGTACATGTCAAGTATCTATTTTGAAGTCTTGATCGATTTTGGGGGTTGGGAAGGATCAGGTGATGGTTTTGGGTGTGATTTGATTTTCGTCTAGAACATCAAAAATCCTTCAGGATGCTCCAAAATGACTCATCTATATCTATAATGATAGATCTTGATTAGGAGTATCTTTTTCTAGTACATGTCAAGTATCTATTTTGAAGTCTTGATCGATTTTGGGGGTTGGGAAGGATCAGGTGATGGTTTTGGGTGTGATTTGATTTTCGTCTAGAACATCAAAAATCCTTCAGGATGCTCCAAAATGACTCATCTATATCTATAATGATAGATCTTGATTAGGAGTATCTTTTTCTAGTACATGTCAAGTATCAATTTTGAAGTCTTGATCGATTTTGGTGGTTGGGAAGGATCAGGTGATGGTTTTGGGTGTGATTTGATTTTCGTCTAGAACATCAAAAATCCTTCAGGATGCTCCAAAATGACTCATCTATATCTATAATGATAGATCTTGATTAGGAGTATCTTTTTCTAGTACATGTCAAGTATCTATTTTGAAGTCTTGATCGATTTTGGGGGTTGGGAAGGATCAGGTGATGGTTTTGGGTGTGATTTGATTTTCTTCTAGAACATCAAAAATCCTTCAGGATGCTCCAAAATGACTCATCTATATCTATAATGATAGATCTTGATTAGGAGTATCTTTTTCTAGTACATGTCAAGTATCTATTTTGAAGTCTTGATCGATTTTGGGGGTTGGGAAGGATCAGGTGATGGTTTTGGGTGTGATTTGATTTTCGTCTAGAACATCAAAAATCCTTCAGGATGCTCCAAAATGACTCATCTATATCTATAATGATAGATCTTGATTAGGAGTATCTTTTTCTAGTACATGTCAAGTATCTATTTTGAAGTCTTGATCGATTTTGGGGGTTGGGAAGGATCAGGTGATGGTTTTGGGTGTGATTTGATTTTCGTCTAGAACATCAAAAATCCTTCAGGATGCTCCAAAATGACTCATCTATATCTATAATGATAGATCTTGATTAGGAGTATCTTTTTCTAGTACATGTCAAGTATCTATTTTGAAGTCTTGATCGATTTTGGGGGTTGGGAAGGATCAGGTGATGGTTTTGGGTGTGATTTGATTTTCGTCTAGAACACCAAAAATCCTTCAGGATGCTCCAAAATGACTCATCTATATCTATAATGATAGATCTTGATTAGGAGTATCTTTTTCTAGTACATGTCAAGTATCTATTTTGAAGTCTTGATCGATTTTGGGGGTTGGGAAGGATCAGGTGATGGTTTTGGGTGTGATTTGATTTTCGTCTAGAACATCAAAAATCCTTCAGGATGCTCCAAAATGACTCATCTATATCTATAATGATAGATCTTGATTAGGAGTATCTTTTTCTAGTACATGTCAAGTATCTATTTTGAAGTCTTGATCGATTTTGGGGGTTGGGAAGGATCAGGTGATGGTTTTGGGTGTGATTTGATTTTCGTCTAGAACATCAAAAATCCTTCAGGATGCTCCAAAATGACTCATCTATATCTATAATGATAGATCTTGATTAGGAGTATCTTTTTCTAGTACATGTCAAGTATCTATTTTGAAGTCTTGATCGATTTTGGGGGTTGGGAAGGATCAGGTGATGGTTTTGGGTGTGATTTGATTTTCGTCTAGAACATCAAAAATCCTTCAGGATGCTCCAAAATGACTCATCTATATCCATAATGATAGATCTTGATTAGGAGTATCTTTTTCTAGTACATGTCAAGTATCTATTTTGAAGTCTTGATCGATTTTGGGGGTTGGGAAGGATCAGGTGATGGTTTTGGGTGTGATTTGATTTTCGTCTAGAACATCAAAAATCCTTCAGGATGCTCCAAAATGACTCATCTATATCTATAATGATAGAACTTGATTAGGAGTATCTTTTTCTAGTACATGTCAAGTATCTATTTTGAAGTCTTGATCGATTTTGGGGGTTGGGAAGGATCAGGTGATGGTTTTGGGTGTGATTTGATTTTCGTCTAGAACATCAAAAATCCTTCAGGATGCTCCAAAATGACTCATCTATATCTATAATGATAGATCTTGATTAGGAGTATCTTTTTCTAGTACATGTCAAGTATCTATTTTGAAGTCTTGATCGATTTTGGGGGTTGGGAAGGATCAGGTGATGGTTTTGGGTGTGATTTGATTTTCGTCTAGAACATCAAAAATCCTTCAGGATGCTCCAAAATGACTCATCTATATCTATAATGATAGATCTTGATTAGGAGTATCTTTTTCTAGTACATGTCAAGTATCTATTTTGAAGTCTTGATCGATTTTGGGGGTTGGGAAGGATCAGGTGATGGTTTTGGGTGTGATTTGATTTTCGTCTAGAACATCAAAAATCCTTCAGGATGCTCCAAAATGACTCATCTATATCTATAATGATAGATCTTGATTAGGAGTATCTTTTTCTAGTACATGTCAAGTATCTATTTTGAAGTCTTGATCGATTTTGGGGGTTGGGAAGGATCAGGTGATGGTTTTGGGTGTGATTTGATTTTCGTCTAGAACATCAAAAATCCTTCAGGATGCTCCAAAATGACTCATCTATATCTATAATGATAGATCTTGATTAGGAGTATCTTTTTCTAGTACATGTCAAGTATCTATTTTGAAGTCTTGATCGATTTTGGGGGTTGGGAAGGATCAGGTGATGGTTTTGGGTGTGATTTGATTTTCGTCTTGAACATCAAAAATCCTTCAGGATGCTCCAAAATGACTCATCTATATCTATAATGATAGATCTTGATTAGGAGTATCTTTTTCTAGTACATGTCAAGTATCTATTTTGAAGTCTTGATCGATTTTGGGGGTTGGGAAGGATCAGGTGATGGTTTTGGGTGTGATTTGATTTTCGTCTAGAACATCAAAAATCCTTCAGGATGCTCCAAAATGACTCATCTATATCTATAATGATAGATCTTGATTAGGAGTATCTTTTTCTAGTACATGTCAAGTATCTATTTTGAAGTCTTGATCGATTTTGGGGGTTGGGAAGGATCAGGTGATGGTTTTGGGTGTGATTTGATTTTCGTCTAGAACATCAAAAATCCTTCATTATACTCCAAAATGACTCATCTATATCTATAATGATAGATCTTGATTAGGAGTATCTTTTTCTAGTACATGTCAAGTATCTATTTTGAAGTCTTGATCGATTTTGGGGGTTGGGAAGGATCAGGTGATGGTTTTTGGTGTGATTTGATTTTCGTCTAGAACATCAAAAATCCTTCAGGATGCTCCAAAATGACTCATCTATATCTATAATGATAGATCTTGATTAGGAGTATCTTTTTCTAGTACATGTCAAGTATCTATTTTGAAGTCTTGATCGATTTTGGGGGTTGGGAAGGATCAGGTGATGGTTTTGGGTGTGATTTGATTTTCGTCTAGAACATCAAAAATCCTTCAGGATGCTCCAAAATGACTCATCTATATCTATAATGATAGATCTTGATTAGGAGTATCTTTTTCTAGTACATGTCAAGTATCTATTTTAAAGTCTTGATCGATTTTGGGGGTTGGGAAGGATCAGGTGATGGTTTTGGGTGTGATTTGATTTTCGTCTAGAACATCAAAAATCCTTCAGGATGCTCCAAAATGACTCATCTATATCTATAATGATAGATCTTGATTAGGAGTATCTTTTTCTAGTACATGTCAAGTATCTATTTTGAAGTCTTGATCGATTTTGGGGGTTGGGAAGGATCAGGTGATGGTTTTGGGTGTGATTTGATTTTCGTCTAGAACATCAAAAATCCTTCAGGATGCTCCAAAATGACTCATCTATATCTATAATGATAGATCTTGATTAGGAGTATCTTTTTCTAGTACATGTCAAGTATCTATTTTGAAGTCTTGATCGATTTTGGGGGTTGGGAAGGATCAGGTGATGGTTTTGGGTGTGATTTGATTTTCGTCTAGAACATCAAAAATCCTTCAGGATGCTCCAAAATGACTCATCTATATCTATAATGATAGATCTTGATTAGGAGTATCTTTTTCTAGTACATGTCAAGTATCTATTTTGAAGTCTTGATCGATTTTGGGGGTTGGGAAGGATCACGTGATGGTTTTGGGTGTGATTTGATTTTCGTCTAGAACATCAAAAATCCTTCAGGATGCTCCAAAATGACTCATCTATATCTATAATGATAGATCTTGATTAGGAGTATCTTTTTCTAGTACATGTCAAGTATCTATTTTGAAGTCTTGATCGATTTTGGGGGTTGGGAAGGATCAGGTGATGGTTTTGGGTGTGATTTGATTTTCGTCTAGAACATCAAAAATCCTTCAGGATGCTCCAAAATGACTCATCTATATCTATAATGATAGATCTTGATTAGGAGTATCTTTTTCTAGTACATGTCAAGTATCTATTTTGAAGTCTTGATCGATTTTGGGGGTTGGGAAGGATCAGGTGATGGTTTTGGGTGTGATTTGATTTTCGTCTAGAACATCAAAAATCCTTCAGGATGCTCCAAAATGACTCATCTATATCTGTAATGATAGATCTTGATTAGGAGTATCTTTTTCTAGTACATGTCAAGTATCTATTTTGAAGTCTTGATCGATTTTGGGGGTTGGGGAGGATCAGGTGATGGTTTTGGGTGTGATTTGATTTTCGTCTAGAACATCAAAAATCCTTCAGGATGCTCCAAAATGACTCATCTATATCTATAATGATAGATCTTGATTAGGAGTATCTTTTTCTAGTACATGTCAAGTATCTATTTTGAAGTCTTGATCGATTTTGGGGGTTGGGAAGGATCAGGTGATGGTTTTGGGTGTGATTTGATTTTCGTCTAGAGCATCAAAAATCCTTCAGGATGCTCCAAAATGACTCATCTATATCTATAATGATAGATCTTGATTAGGAGTATCTTTTTCTAGTACATGTCAAGTATCTATTTTGAAGTCTTGATCGATTTTGGGGGTTGGGAAGGATCAGGTGATGGTTTTGGGTGTGATTTGATTTTCGTCTAGAACATCAAAAATCCTTCAGGATGCTCCAAAATGACTCATCTATATCTATAATGATAGATCTTGATTAGGAGTATCTTTTTCTAGTACATGTCAAGTATCTATTTTGAAGTCTTGATCGATTTTGGGGGTTGGGAAGGATCAGGTGATGGTTTTGGGTGTGATTTGATTTTCGTCTAGAACATCAAAAATCCTTCAGGATGCTCCAAAATGACTCATCTATATCTATAATGATAGATCTTGATTAGGAGTATCTTTTTCTAGTACATGTCAAGTATCTATTTTGAAGTCTTGATCGATTTTGGGGGTTGGGAAGGATCAGGTGATGGTTTTGTGTGTGATTTGATTTTCGTCTAGAACATCAAAAATCCTTCAGGATGCTCCAAAATGACTCATCTATATCTATAATGATAGATCTTGATTAGGAGTATCTTTTTCTAGTACATGTCAAGTATCTATTTTGAAGTCTTGATCGATTTTGGGGGTTGGGAAGGATCAGGTGATGGTTTTGGGTGTGATTTGATTTTCGTCTAGAACATCAAAAATCCTTCAGGATGCTCCAAAATGACTCATCTATATCTATAATGATAGATCTTGATTAGGAGTATCTTTTTCTAGTACATGTCAAGTATCTATTTTGAAGTCTTGATCGATTTTGGGGGTTGGGAAGGATCAGGTGATGGTTTTGGGTGTGATTTGATTTTCGTCTAGAACATCAAAAATCCTTCAGGATGCTCCAAAATGACTCATCTATATCTATAATGATAGATCTTGATTAGGAGTATCTTTTTCTAGTACATGTCAAGTATCTATTTTGAAGTCTTGATCGATTTTGGGGGTTGGGAAGGATCAGGTGATGGTTTTGGGTGTGATTTGATTTTCGTCTAGAACATCAAAAATCCTTCAGGATGCTCCAAAATGACTCATCTATATCTATAATTATAGATCTTGATTTGGAGTATCTTTTTCTAGTACATGTCAAGTATCTATTTTGAAGTCTTGATCGATTTTGGGGGTTGGGAAGGATCAGGTGATGGTTTTGGGTGTGATTTGATTTTCGTCTAGAACATCAAAAATCCTTCAGGATGCTCCAAAATGACTCATCTATATCTATAATGATAGATCTTGATTAGGAGTATCTTTTTCTAGTACATGTCAAGTATCTATTTTGAAGTCTTGATCGATTTTGGGGGTTGGGAAGGATCAGGTGATGGTTTTGGGTGTGATTTGATTTTCGTCTAGAACATCAAAAATCCTTCAGGATGCTCCAAAATGACTCATCTATATCTATAATGATAGATCTTGATTAGGAGTATCTTTTTCTAGTACATGTCAAGTATCTATTTTGAAGTCTTGATCGATTTTGGGGGTTGGGAAGGATCAGGTGATGGTTTTGGGTGTGATTTGATTTTCGTCTAGAACATCAAAAATCCTTCAGGATGCTCCAAAATGACTCATCTATATCTATAATGATAGATCTTGATTAGGAGTATCTTTTTCTAGTACATGTCAAGTATCTATTTTGAAGTCTTGATCGATTTTGGGGGTTGGGAAGGATCAGGTGATGGTTTTGGGTGTGATTTGATTTTCGTCTAGAACATCAAAAATCCTTCAGGATGCTCCAAAATGACTCATCTATATCTATAATGATAGATCTTGATTAGGAGTATCTTTTTCTAGTACATGTCAAGTATCTATTTTGAAGTCTTGATCGATTTTGGGGGTTGGGAAGGATCAGGTGATGGTTTTGGGTGTGATTTGATTTTCGTCTAGAACATCAAAAATCCTTCAGGATGCTCCAAAATGACTCATCTATATCTATAATGATAGATCTTGATTAGGAGTATCTTTTTCTAGTACATGTCAAGTATCTATTTTGAAGTCTTGATCGATTTTTGGGGTTGGGAAGGATCAGGTGATGGTTTTGGGTGTGATTTGATTTTCGTCTAGAACATCAAAAATCCTTCAGGATGCTCCAAAATGACTCATCTATATCTATAATGATAGATCTTGATTAGGAGTACCTTTTTCTAGTACATGTCAAGTATCTATTTTGAAGTCTTGATCGATTTTGGGGGTTGAGAAGGATCAGGTGATGGTTTTGGGTGTGATTTGATTTTCGTCTAGAACATCAAAAATCCTTCAGGATGCTCCAAAATGACTCATCTATATCTATAATGATAGATCTTGATTAGGAGTATCTTTTTCTAGTACATGTCAAGTATCTATTTTGAAGTCTTGATCGATTTTTGGGGTTGGGAAGGATCAGGTGATGGTTTTGGGTGTGATTTGATTTTCGTCTAGAACATCAAAAATCCTTCAGGATGCTCCAAAATGACTCATCTATATCTATAATGATAGATCTTGATTAGAAGTATCTTTTTCTAGTACATGTCAAGTATCTATTTTGAAGTCTTGATCGGTTTTGGGGGTTGGGAAGGATCAGGTGATGGTTTTGGGTGTGATTTGATTTTCGTCTAGAACATCAAAAATCCTTCAGGATGCTCCAAAATGACTCATCTATATCTATAATGATAGATCTTGATTAGGAGTATCTTTTTCTAGTACATGTCAACTATCTATTTTGAAGTCTTGATCGATTTTGGGGGTTGAGAAGGATCAGGTGATGGTTTTGGGTGTGATTTGATTTTCGTCTAGAACATCAAAAATCCTTCAGAATGCTCCAAAATGACTCATCTATATCTATAATGATAGATCTTGATTAGGAGTATCTTTTTCTAGTACATGTCAAGTATCTATTTTGAAGTCTTGATCGATTTTTGGGGTTGGGAAGGATCAGGTGATGGTTTTGGGTGTGATTTGATTTTCGTCTAGAACATCAAAAATCCTTCAGGATGCTCCAAAATGACTCATCTATATCTATAATGATAGATCTTGATTAGGAGTATCTTTTTCTAGTACATGTCAAGTATCTATTTTGAAGTCTTGATCGATTTTGGGGGTTGGGAAGGATCAGGTGATGGTTTTGGGTGTGATTTGATTTTCGTCTAGAACATCAAAAATCCTTCAGGATGCTCCAAAATGACTCATCTATATCTATAATGATAGATCTTGATTAGGAGTATCTTTTTCTAGTACATGTCAAGTATCTATTTTGAAGTCTTGATCGATTTTGGGGGTTGGGAAGGATCAGGTGATGGTTTTGGGTGTGATTTGATTTTCGTCTAGAACATCAAAAATCCTTCAGGATGCTCCAAAATGACTCATCTATATCTATAATGATAGATCTTGATTAGGAGTATCTTTTTCTAGTACATGTCAAGTATCTATTTTGAAGTCTTGATCGATTTTGGGGGTTGGGAAGGATCAGGTGATGGTTTTGGGTGTGATTTGATTTTCGTCTAGAACATCAAAAATCCTTCAGGATGCTCCAAAATGACTCATCTATATCTATAATGATAGATCTTGATTAGGAGTATCTTTTTCTAGTACATGTCAAGTATCTATTTTGAAGTCTTGATCGATTTTGGGGGTTGGGAAGGATCAGGTGATGGTTTTGGGTGTGATTTGATTTTCGTCTAGAACATCAAAAATCCTTCAGGATGCTCCAAAATGACTCATCTATATCTATAATGATAGATCTTGATTAGGAGTATCTTTTTCTAGTACATGTCAAGTATCTATTTTGAAGTCTTGATCGATTTTGGGGGTTGGGAAGGATCAGGTGATGGTTTTGGGTGTGATTTGATTTTCGTCTAGAACATCAAAAATCCTTCAGGATGCTCCAAAATGACTCATCTATATCTATAATAATAGATCTTGATTAGGAGTATCTTTTTCTAGTACATGTCAAGTATCTATTTTGAAGTCTTGATCGATTTTGGGGGTTGGGAAGGATCAGGTGATGGTTTTGGGTGTGATTTGATTTTCGTCTAGAACATCAAAAATCCTTCAGGATGCTCCAAAATGACTCATCTATATCTATAATGATAGATCTTGATTAGGAGTATCTTTTTCTAGTACATGTCAAGTATCTATTTTGAAGTCTTGATCGATTTTGGGGGTTGGGAAGGATCAGGTGATGGTTTTGGGTGTGATTTGATTTTCGTCTAGAACATCAAAAATCCTTCAGGATGCTCCAAAATGACTCATCTATATCTATAATGATAGATCTTGATTAGGAGTATCTTTTTCTAGTACATGTCAAGCATCTATTTTGAAGTCTTGATCGATTTTGGGGGTTGGGAAGGATCAGGTGATGGTTTTGGGTGTGATTTGATTTTCGTCTAGAACATCAAAAATCCTTCAGGATGCTCCAAAATGACTCATCTATTTCTATAATGATAGATCTTGATTAGGAGTATCTTTTTCTAGTACATGTTAAGTATCTATTTTGAAGTCTTGATCGATTTTGGGGGTTGGGAAGGATCAGGTGATGGTTTTGGGTGTGATTTGATTTTCGTCTAGAACATCAAAAATCCTTCAGGATGCTCCAAAATGACTCATCTATATCTATAATGATAGATCTTGATTAGGAGTATCTTTTTCTAGTACATGTCAAGTATCTATTTTGAAGTCTTGATCGATTTTGGGGGTTGGGAAGGATCAGGTGATGGTTTTGGGTGTGATTTGATTTTCGTCTAGAACATCAAAAATCCTTCAGGATGCTCCAAAATGACTCATCTATATCTATAATGATAGATCTTGATTAGGAGTATCTTTTTCTAGTACATGTCAAGTATCTATTTTGAAGTCTTGATCGATTTTGGGGGTTGGGAAGGATCAGGTGATGGTTTTGGGTGTGATTTGATTTTCGTCTAGAACATCAAAAATCCTTCAGGATGCTCCAAAATGACTCATCTATATCTATAATGATAGATCTTGATTAGGAGTATCGTTTTCTAGTACATGTCAAGTATCTATTTTGAAGTCTTGATCGATTTTGGGGGTTGGGAAGGATCAGGTGATGGTTTTGGGTGTGATTTGATTTTCGTCTAGAACATCAAAAATCCTTCAGGATGCTCCAAAATGACTCATCTATATCTATAATGATAGATCTTGATTAGGAGTATCTTTTTCTAGTACATGTCAAGTATCTATTTTGAAGTCTTGATCGATTTTGGGGGTTGGGAAGGATCAGGTGATGGTTTTGGGTGTGATTTGATTTTCGTCTAGAACATCAAAAATCCTTCAGGATGCTCCAAAATGACTCATCTATATCTATAATGATAGATCTTGATTAGGAGTATCTTTTTCTAGTTCATGTCAAGTATCTATTTTGAAGTCTTGATCGATTTTGGGGGTTGGGAAGGATCAGGTGATGCTTTTGGGTGTGATTTGATTTTCGTCTAGAACATCAAAAATCCTTCAGGATGCTCCAAAATGACTCATCTATATCTATAATGATAGATCTTGATTAGGAGTATCTTTTTCTAGTACATGTCAAGTATCTATTTTGAAGTATTGATCGATTTTGGGGGTTGGGAAGGATCAGGTGATGGTTTTGGGTGTGATTTGATTTTCGTCTAGAACATCAAAAATCCTTCAGGATGCTCCAAAATGACTCATCTATATCTATAATGATAGATCTTGGTTAGGAGTATCTTTTTCTAGTACATGTCAAGTATCTATTTTGAAGTCTTGATCGATTTTGGGGGTTGGGAAGGATCAGGTGATGGTTTTGGGTGTGATTTGATTTTCGTCTAGAACATCAAAAATCCTTCAGGATGCTCCAAAATGACTCATCTATATCTATAATGATAGATCTTGATTAGGAGTATCTTTTTCTAGTACATGTCAAGTATCTATTTTGAAGTCTTGATCGATTTTGGGGGTTGGGAAGGATCAGGTGATGGTTTTGGGTGTGATTTGATTTTCGTCTAGAACATCAAAAATCCTTCAGGATGCTCCAAAATGACTCATCTATATCTATAATGATAGATCTCGATTAGGAGTATCTTTTTCTAGTACATGTCAAGTATCTTTTTTGAAGTCTTGATCGATTTTGGGGGTTGGGAAGGATCAGGTGATGGTTTTGGGTGTGATTTGATTTTCGTCTAGAACATCAAAAATCCTTCAGGATGCTCCAAAATGACTCATCTATATCTATAATGATAGATCTTGATTAGGAGTATCTTTTTCTAGTACATGTCAAGTATCTATTTTGAAGTCTTGATCGATTTTGGGGGTTGGGAAGGATCAGGTGATGGTTTTGGGTGTGATTTGATTTTCGTCTAGAACATCAAAAATCCTTCAGGATGCTCCAAAATGACTCGTCTATATCTATAATGATAGATCTTGATTAGGAGTATCTTTTTCTAGTACATGTCAAGCATCTATTTTGAAGTCTTGATCGATTTTGGGGGTTGGGAAGAATCAGGTGATGGTTTTGGGTGTGATTTGATTTTCGTCTAGAACATCAAAAATCCTTCAGGATGCTCCAAAATGACTCATCTATATCTATAATGATAGATCTTGATTAGGAGTATCTTTTTCTAGTACATGTCAAGTATCTATTTTGAAGTCTTGATCGATTTTGGGGGTTGGGAAGGATCAGGTGATGGTTTTGGGTGTGATTTGATTTTCGTCTAGAACATCAAAAATCCTTCAGGATGCTCCAAAATGACTCATCTATATCTATAATGATAGATCTTGATTAGGAGTATCTTTTTCTAGTACATGTCAAGTATCTATTTTGAAGTCTTGATCGATTTTGGGGGTTGGGAAGGATCAGGTGATGGTTTTGGGTGTGATTTGATTTTCGTCTAGAACATCAAAAATCCTTCAGGATGCTCCAAAATGACTCATCTATATCTATAATGATAGATCTTGATTAGGAGTATCTTTTTCTGGTACATGTCAAGAATCTATTTTGAAGTCTTGATCGATTTTGGGGGTTGGGAAGGATCAGGTGATGGTTTTGGGTGTGATTTGATTTTCGTCTAGAACATCAAAAATCCTTCAGGATGCTCCAAAATGACTCATCTATATCTATAATGATAGATCTTGATTAGGAGTATCTTTTTCTAGTACATGTCAAGTATCTATTTTAAAGTCTTGATCGATTTTGGGGGTTGGGAAGGATCAGGTGATGGTTTTGGGTGTGATTTGATTTTCGTCTAGAACATCAAAAATCCTTCAGGATGCTCCAAAATGACTCATCTATATCTATAATGATAGATCTTGATTAGGAGTATCTTTTTCTAGTACATGTCAAGTATCTATTTTGAAGTCTTGATCGATTTTGGGGGTTGGGAAGGATCAGGTGATGGTTTTTGGTGTGATTTGATTTTCGTCTAGAACATCAAAAATCCTTCAGGATGCTCCAAAATGACTCATCTATATCTATAATGATAGATCTTGATTAGGAGTATCTTTTTCTAGTACATGTCAAGTATCTATTTTGAAGTCTTGATCGATTTTGGGGGCTGGGAAGGATCAGGTGATGGTTTTGGGTGTGATTTGATTTTCGTCTAGAACATCAAAAATCCTTCAGGATGCTCCAAAATGACTCATCTATATCTATAATGATAGATCTTGATTAGGAGTATCTTTTTCTAGTACATGTCAAGTATCTATTTTGAAGTCTTGATCGATTTTGGGGGTTGGGAAGGATCAGGTAATGGTTTTGGGTGTGATTTGATTTTCGTCTAGAACATCAAAAATCCTTCAGGATGCTCCAAAATGACTCATCTATATCTATAATGATAGATCTTGATTAGGAGTATCTTTTTCTAGTACATGTCAAGTATCTATTTTGAAGTCTTGATCGATTTTGGGGGTTGGGAAGGATCAGGTGATGGTTTTGGGTGTGATTTGATTTTCGTCTAGAACATCAAAAATCCTTCAGGATGCTCCAAAATGACTCATCTATATCTATAATGATAGATCTTGATTAGGAGTATCTTTTTCTAGTACATGTCAAGTATCTATTTTGAAGTCTTGATCGATTTTGGGGGTTGGGAAGGATCAGGTGATGGTTTTGGGTGTGATTTGATTTTCGTCTAGAACATCAAAAATCCTTCAGGATGCTCCAAAATGACTCATCTATATCTATAATGATAGATCTTGATTAGGAGTATCTTTTTCTAGTACATGTCAAGTATCTATTTTGAAGTCTTGATCGATTTTGGGGGTTGGGAAGGATCAGGTGATGGTTTTGGGTGTGATTTGATTTTCGTCTAGAACATCAAAAATCCTTCAGGATGCTCCAAAATGACTCATCTATATCTATAATGATAGATCTTGATTAGGAGTATCTTTTTCTAGTACATGTCAAGTATCTATTTTGAAGTCTTGATCGATTTTGGGGGTTGGGAAGGATCAGGTGATGGTTTTGGGTGTGATTTGATTTTCGTCTAGAACATCAAAAATCCTTCAGGATGCTCCAAAATGACTCATCTATATCTATAATGATAGATCTTGATTAGGAGTATCTTTTTCTAGTACATGTCAAGTATCTATTTTGAAGTCTTGATCGATTTTGGGGGTTGGGAAGGATCAGGTGATGGTTTTGGGTGTGATTTGATTTTCGTCTAGAACATCAAAAATCCTTCAGGATGCTCCAAAATGACTCATCTATATCTATAATGATAGATCTTAATTAGGAGTATCTTTTTCTAGTACATGTCAAGTATCTATTTTGAAGTCTTGATCGATTTTGGGGGTTGGGAAGGATCAGGTGATGGTTTTGGGTGTGATTTGATTTTCGTCTAGAACATCAAAAATCCTTCAGGATGCTCCAAAATGACTCATCTATATCTATAATGATAGATCTTGATTAGGAGTATCTTTTTCTAGTACATGTCAAGTATCTATTTTGAAGTCTTGATCGATTTTGGGGGTTGGGAAGGATCAGGTGATGGTTTTGGGTGTGATTTGATTTTCGTCTAGAACATCAAAAATCCTTCAGGATGCTCCAAAATGACTCATCTATATCTATAATGATAGATCTTGATTAGGAGTATCTTTTTCTAGTACATGTCAAGTATCTATTTTGAAGTCTTGATCGATTTTGGGGGTTGGGAAGGATCAGGTGATGGTTTTGGGTGTGATTTGATTTTCGTCTAGAACATCAAAAATCCTTCAGGATGCTCCAAAATGACTCATCTATATCTATAATGATAGATCTTGATTAGGAGTATCTTTTTCTAGTACATGTCAAGTATCTATTTTGAAGTCTTGATCGATTTTGGGGGTTGGGAAGGATCAGGTGATGGTTTTGGGTGTGATTTGATTTTCGTCTAGAACATCAAAAATCCTTCAGGATGCTCCAAAATGACTCATCTATATCTATAATGATAGATCTTGATTAGGAGTATCTTTTTCTAGTACATGTCAAGTATCTATTTTGAAGTCTTGATCGATTTTGGGGGTTGGGAAGGATCAGGTGATGGTTTTGGGTGTGATTTGATTTTCGTCTAGAACATCAAAAATCCTTCAGGATGCTACAAAATGACTCATCTATATCTATAATGATAGATCTTGATTAGGAGTATCTTTTTCTAGTACATGTCAAGTATCTATTTTGAAGTCTTGATCGATTTTGGGGGTTGGGAAGGATCAGGTGATGGTTTTGGGTGTGATTTGATTTTCGTCTAGAACATCAAAAATCCTTCAGGATGCTCCAAAATGACTCATCTATATCTATAATGATAGATCTTGATTAGGAGTATCTTTTTCTAGTACATGTCAAGTATCTATTTTGAAGTCTTGATCGATTTTGGGGGTTGGGAAGGATCAGGTGATGGTTTTGGGTGTGATTTGATTTTCGTCTAGAACATCAAAAATCCTTCAGGATGCTCCAAAATGACTCATCTATATCTATAATGATAGATCTTGATTAGGAGTATCTTTTTCTAGTACATGTCAAGTATCTATTTTGAAGTCTTGATCGATTTTGGGGGTTAGGAAGGATCAGGTGATGGTTTTGGGTGTGATTTGATTTTCGTCTAGAACATCAAAAATCCTTCAGGATGCTCCAAAATGACTCATCTATATCTATAATGATAGATCTTGATTAGGAGTATCTTTTTCTAGTACATGTCAAGTATCTATTTTGAAGTCTTGATCGATTTTGGGGGTTGGGAAGGATCAGGTGATGGTTTTGGGTGTGATTTGATTTTCGTCTAGAACATCAAAAATCCTTCAGGATACTCCAAAATGACTCATCTATATCTATAATGATAGATCTTGATTAGGCGTATCTTTTTCTAGTACATGTCAAGTATCTATTTTGAAGTCTTGATCGATTTTGGGGGTTGGGAAGGATCAGGTGATGGTTTTGGGTGTGATTTGATTTTCGTCTAGAACATCAAAAATCCTTCAGGATGCTCCAAAATGACTCATCTATATCTATAATGATAGATCTTGATTAGGAGTATCTTTTTCTAGTACATGTCAAGTATCTATTTTGAAGTCTTGATCGATTTTGGGGTTTGGGAAGGATCAGGTGATGGTTTTGGGTTTGATTTGATTTTCGTCTAGAACATCAAAAATCCTTCAGGATGCTCCAAAATGACTCATCTATATCTATAGTGATAGATCTTGATTAGGAGTATCTTTTTCTAGTACATGTCAAGTATCTATTTTGAAGTCTTGATCGATTTTGGGGGTTGGGAAGGATCAGGTGATGGTTTTGGGTGTGATTTGATTTTCGTCTAGAACATCAAAAATCCTTCAGGATGCTCCAAAATGACTCATCTATATCTATAATGATAGATCTTGATTAGGAGTATCTTTTTCTAGTACATGTCAAGTATCTATTTTGAAGTCTTGATCGATTTTGGGGGTTGGGAAGGATCAGGTGATGGTTTTGGGTGTGATTTGATTTTCGTCTAGAACATCAAAAATCCTTCAGGATGCTCCAAAATGACTCATCTATATCTATAATGATAGATCTTGATTAGGAGTATCTTTTTCTAGTACATGTCAAGTATCTATTTTGAAGTCTTGATCGATTTTGGGGGTTGGGAAGGATCAGGTGATGGTTTTGGGTGTGATTTGATTTTCGTCTAGAACATCAAAAATCCTTCAGGATGCTCCAAAATGACTCATCTATATCTATAATGATAGATCTTGATTAGGAGTATCTTTTTCTAGTACATGTCAAGTATCTATTTTGAAGTCTTGATCGATTTTGGGGGTTGGGAAGGATCAGGTGATGGTTTTGGGTGTGATTTGATTTTCGTCTAGAACATCAAAAATCCTTCAGGATGCTCCAAAATGACTCATCTATATCTATAATGATAGATCTTGATTAGGAGTATCTTTTTCTAGTACATGTCAAGTATCTATTTTGAAGTCTTGATCGATTTTGGGGGTTGGGAAGGATCAGGTGATGGTTTTGGGTGTGATTTGATTTTCGTCTAGAACATCAAAAATCCTTCAGGATGCTCCAAAATGACTCATCTATATCTATAATGATAGATCTTGATTAGGAGTATCTTTTTCTAGTACATGTCAAGTATCTATTTTGAAGTCTTGATCGATTTTGGGGGTTGGGAAGGATCAGGTGATGGTTTTGGGTGTGATTTGATTTTCGTCTAGAACATCAAAAATCCTTCAGGATGCTCCAAAATGACTCATCTATATCTATAATGATAGATCTTGATTAGGAGTATCTTTTTCTAGTACATGTCAAGTATCTATTTTGAAGTCTTGATCGATTTTGGGGGTTGGGAAGGATCAGGTGATGGTTTTGGGTGTGATTTGATTTTCGTCTAGAACATCAAAAATCCTTCAGGATGCTCCAAAATGACTCATCTATATCTATAATGATAGATCTTGATTAGGAGTATCTTTTTCTAGTACATGTCAAGTATCTATTTTGAAGTCTTGATCGATTTTGGGGGTTGGGAAGGATCAGGTGATGGTTTTGGGTGTGATTTGATTTTCGTCTAGAACATCAAAAATCCTTCAGGATGCTCCAAAATGACTCATCTATATCTATAATGATAGATCTTGATTAGGAGTATCTTTTTCTAGTACATGTCAAGTATCTATTTTGAAGTCTTGATCGATTTTGGGGGTTGGGAAGGATCAGGTGATGGTTTTGGGTGTGATTTGATTTTCGTCTAGAACATCAAAAATCCTTCAGGATGCTCCAAAATGACTCATCTATATCTATAATGATAGATCTTGATTAGGAGTATCTTTTTCTAGTACATGTCAAGTATCTATTTTGAAGTCTTGATCGATTTTGGGGGTTGGGAAGGATCAGGTGATGGTTTTGGGTGTGATTTGATTTTCGTCTAGAACATCAAAAATCCTTCAGGATGCTCCAAAATGACTCATCTATATCTATAATGATAGATCTTGATTAGGAGTATCTTTTTCTAGTACATGTCAAGTATCTATTTTGAACTCTTGATCGATTTTGGGGGTTGGGAAGGATCAGGTGATGGTTTTGGGTGTGATTTGATTTTCGTCTAGAACATCAAAAATCCTTCAGGATGCTCCAAAATGACTCATCTATATCTATAATGATAGATCTTGATTAGGAGTATCTTTTTCTAGTACATTTCAAGTATCTATTTTGAAGTCTTGATCGATTTTGGGGGTTGGGAAGGATCAGGTGATGGTTTTGGGTGTGATTTGATTTTCGTCTAGAACATCAAAAATCCTTCAGGATGCTCCAAAATGACTCATCTATATCTATAATGATAGATCTTGATTAGGAGTATCTTTTTCTAGTACATGTCAAGTATCTATTTTAAAGTCTTGATCGATTTTGGGGGTTGGGAAGGATCAGGTGATGGTTTTGGGTGTGATTTGATTTTCGTCTAGAACATCAAAAATCCTTCAGGATGCTCCAAAATGACTCATCTATATCTATAATGATAGATCTTGATTAGGAGTATCTTTTTCTAGTACATGTCAAGTATCTATTTTGAAGTCTTGATCGATTTTGGGGGTTGGGAAGGATCAGGTGATGGTTTTGGGTGTGATTTGATTTTCGTCTAGAACATCAAAAATCCTTCAGGATGCTCCAAAATGACTCATCTATATCTATAATGATAGATCTTGATTAGGAGTATCTTTTTCTAGTACATGTCAAGTATCTATTTTGAAGTCTTGATCGATTTTGGGGGTTGGGAAGGATCAGGTGATGGTTTTGGGTGTGATTTGATTTTCGTCTAGAACATCAAAAATCCTTCAGGATGCTCCAAAATGACTCATCTATATCTATAATGATAGATCTTGATTAGGAGTATCTTTTTCTAGTACATGTCAAGTATCTATTTTGAAGTCTTGATCGATTTTGGGGGTTGGGAAGTATCAGGTGATGGTTTTGGGTGTGATTTGATTTTCGTCTAGAACATCAAAAATCCTTCAGGATGCTCCAAAATGACCCATCTATATCTATAATGATAGATCTTGATTAGGAGTATCTTTTTCTAGTACATGTCAAGTATCTATTTTGAAGTCTTGATCGATTTTGGGGGTTGGGAAGGATCAGGTGATGGTTTTGGGTGTGATTTGATTTTTGTCTAGAACATCAAAAATCCTTCAGGATGCTCCAAAATGACTCATCTATATCTATAATGATAGATCTTGATTAGGAGTATCTTTTTCTAGTACATGTCAAGTATCTATTTTGAAGTCTTGATCGATTTTTGGGGTTGGGAAGGATCAGGTGATGGTTTTGGGTGTGATTTGATTTTCGTCTAGAGCATCAAAAATCCTTCAGGATGCTCCAAAATGACTCATCTATATCTATAATGATAGATCTTGATTAGGAGTATCTTTTTCTAGTACATGTCAAGTATCTATTTTGAAGTCTTGATCGATTTTGGGGGTTGGGAAGGATCAGGTGATGGTTTTGGGTGTGATTTGATTTTCGTCTAGAACATCAAAAATCCTTCAGGATGCTCCAAAATGACTCATCTATATCTATAATGATAGATCTTGATTAGGAGTATCTTTTTCTAGTACATGTCAAGTATCTATTTTGAAGTCTTGATCGATTTTTGGGGTTGGGAAGGATCAGGTGATGGTTTTGGGTGTGATTTGATTTTCGTCTAGAACATCAAAAATCCTTCAGGATGCTCCAAAATGACTCATCTATATCTATAATGATAGATCTTGATTAGGAGTATCTTTTTCTAGTACATGTCAAGTATCTATTTTGAAGTCTTGATCGATTTTGGGGGTTGGGAAGGATCAGGTGATGGTTTTGGGTGTGATTTGATTTTCGTCTAGAACATCAAAAATCCTTCAGGATGCTCAAAAATGACTCATCTATATCTATAATGATAGATCTTGATTAGGAGTATCTTTTTCTAGTACATGTCAAGTATCTATTTTGAAGTCTTGATCGATTTTGGGGGTTGGGAAGGATCAGGTGATGGTTTTGGGTGTGATTTGATTTTCGTCTAGAACATCAAAAATCCTTCAGGATGCTCCAAAATGACTCATCTATATCTATAATGATAGATCTTGATTAGGAGTATCTTTTTCTAGTACATGTCAAGTATCTATTTTGAAGTCTTGATCGATTTTGGGGGTTGGGAAGGATCAGGTGATGGTTTTGGGTGTGATTTGATTTTCGTCTAGAACATCAAAAATCCTTCAGGATGCTCCAAAATGACTCATCTATATCTATAATGATAGATCTTGATTAGGAGTATCTTTTTCTAGTACATGTCAAGTATCTATTTTGAAGTCTTGATCGATTTTGGGGGTTGGGAAGGATCAGGTGATGGTTTTGGGTGTGATTTGATTTTCGTCTAGAACATCAAAAATCCTTCAGGATGCTCCAAAATGACTCATCTATATCTATAATGATAGATCTTGATTAGGAGTATCTTTTTCTAGTACATGTCAAGTATCTATTTTGAAGTCTTGATCGATTTTGGGGGTTGGGAAGGATCAGGTGATGGTTTTGGGTGTGATTTGATTTTCGTCTAGAACATCAAAAATCCTTCAGGATGCTCCAAAATGACCCATCTATATCTATAATGATAGATCTTGATTAGGAGTATCTTTTTCTAGTACATGTCAAGTATCTATTTTGAAGTCTTGATCGATTTTGGGGGTTGGGAAGGATCAGGTGATGGTTTTGGGTGTGATTTGATTTTTGTCTAGAACATCAAAAATCCTTCAGGATGCTCCAAAATGACTCATCTATATCTATAATGATAGATCTTGATTAGGAGTATCTTTTTCTAGTACATGTCAAGTATCTATTTTGAAGTCTTGATCGATTTTTGGGGTTGGGAAGGATCAGGTGATGGTTTTGGGTGTGATTTGATTTTCGTCTAGAGCATCAAAAATCCTTCAGGATGCTCCAAAATGACTCATCTATATCTATAATGATAGATCTTGATTAGGAGTATCTTTTTCTAGTACATGTCAAGTATCTATTTTGAAGTCTTGATCGATTTTGGGGGTTGGGAAGGATCAGGTGATGGTTTTGGGTGTGATTTGATTTTCGTCTAGAACATCAAAAATCCTTCAGGATGCTCCAAAATGACTCATCTATATCTATAATGATAGATCTTGATTAGGAGTATCTTTTTCTAGTACATGTCAAGTATCTATTTTGAAGTCTTGATCGATTTTTGGGGTTGGGAAGGATCAGGTGATGGTTTTGGGTGTGATTTGATTTTCGTCTAGAACATCAAAAATCCTTCAGGATGCTCCAAAATGACTCATCTATATCTATAATGATAGATCTTGATTAGGAGTATCTTTTTCTAGTACATGTCAAGTATCTATTTTGAAGTCTTGATCGATTTTGGGGGTTGGGAAGGATCAGGTGATGGTTTTGGGTGTGATTTGATTTTCGTCTAGAACATCAAAAATCCTTCAGGATGCTCAAAAATGACTCATCTATATCTATAATGATAGATCTTGATTAGGAGTATCTTTTTCTAGTACATGTCAAGTATCTATTTTGAAGTCTTGATCGATTTTGGGGGTTGGGAAGGATCAGGTGATGGTTTTGGGTGTGATTTGATTTTCGTCTAGAACATCAAAAATCCTTCAGGATGCTCCAAAATGACTCATCTATATCTATAATGATAGATCTTGATTAGGAGTATCTTTTTCTAGTACATGTCAAGTATCTATTTTGAAGTCTTGATCGATTTTGGGGGTTGGGAAGGATCAGGTGATGGTTTTGGGTGTGATTTGATTTTCGTCTAGAACATCAAAAATCCTTCAGGATGCTCCAAAATGACTCATCTATATCTATAATGATAGATCTTGATTAGGAGTATCTTTTTCTAGTACATGTCAAGTATCTATTTTGAAGTCTTGATCGATTTTGGGGGTTGGGAAGGATCAGGTGATGGTTTTGGGTGTGATTTGATTTTCGTCTAGAACATCAAAAATCCTTCAGGATGCTCCAAAATGACTCATCTATATCTATAATGATAGATCTTGATTAGGAGTATCTTTTTCTAGTACATGTCAAGTATCTATTTTGAACTCTTGATCGATTTTGGGGGTTGGGAAGGATCAGGTGATGGTTTTGGGTGTGATTTGATTTTCGTCTAGAACATAAAAAATCCTTCAGGATGCTCCAAAATGACTCATCTATATCTATAATGATAGATCTTGATTAGGAGTATCTTTTTCTAGTACATTTCAAGTATCTATTTTGAAGTCTTGATCGATTTTGGGGGTTGGGAAGGATCAGGTGATGGTTTTGGGTGTGATTTGATTTTCGTCTAGAACATCAAAAATCCTTCAGGATGCTCCAAAATGACTCATCT